>NW_006205068.1:2758839-2761302 GCF_000334495.1 Tupaia belangeri chinensis | reverse complement strand
GCGCTCGCCCCCCCAGCCACTCGTGTGTGTGTGTGTGTGTGTGTGTGTGTGTGTGTGTGTGTGTGTGGTATAGGAGTTGCATCCTCAAGGAAACCCTGAAAGGGACCCTGTACCCTACCCCCTGGTTCTCAGAGCACGCCCCGCCACCGGGCCCTCTCCTCTCCCCACCACTGCAGGGCACGCCTGTGTTCCTCCTGCTGACCTCCGTGCTCCTGGACAAGACACAGTGGGAGACCCCAGACCAGTTCAACCCCGGCCACTTCCTGGATGCAGAAGGGCGCTTCATGAGGCGGGCTGCCTTCCTCCCTTTCTCTACAGGTCAGGGGGCATGCGAGCAGCCCGGCCTACCTCAGAGTGCCTGCCCCAGGATGCCTGGGGCCAGTTTCCCCTGCTCTCAGGCGTTAGGAACTGCAGCGGCTACTCCTGCCCCTCCATCTCTTCCCCTGCTGGGCATACCCCACACACACACACACTCCAGGATCAGGCCGGTGCACCCCACCCTGTGCCTCGCTTCCTTGTAGGCCACCGCATCTGTGTCGGAGAGAGCATGGCCAGGACAGAGCTGTTCCTGCTGTTCTCCAGCCTCCTCCAGAGGTACCGCCTGCTGCCTCCACCCGGTGTCAGCCCCGCGGCCCTGGACATCACGCCCATCCAAGCTTTCACCGTGCGACCACCACCACAGGCCCTTCGGGCAGTGCCCAGGCCCTAGGCACGCTCCTAGGAGGTCTGGCCTGCATCACAGGAAAACCCCAGAGCTGCCACTCCCCAGCATCCCAGGCCCACAGCTGGGGGTGCTGGCAGGTGATGGGCGAATGGAGGGACTGATGGCTCCCTCATTGGCCTCTGTGGGCTCCCACCTGGCCTGCAGCAATCTACCCAGGCAGGTGATTCCTGTCCCATGGTTGGTGTCCACAGCAGGGCCCAGTAGCCCTGCTCAGTAGGGGGTGGAGCCAGACTCCCATCTGAATGCCAAGTAGGGCAGGGGCACCCTCTCTTCCCTACAGTCATATAGCCCCATCTGGCCCCACTCTGCTCTTTCTGAGGCCCAGGCCCTCTTCCCGGCTCCCACACTCCAAATACTATGAACTCCTTTTCTTCCACTCTCTACCCCAGGGCCGCCACCCCCGGCTCCAAAGCAGAAATAGCCACTTTCCCCTCTGCTGTTCAGGGAGCAACTCCACCCTGACCCCAGACCCCTTTGCTAGTAGAAGCTGCCTCTTGCTATACCTAGGGTTCTCCATGGGGCATTGTTGCCCCCACATACTCACAGTGCTTCGTCTGCAACACCCCTTCCCTATACCCCCAGTACATCCCGGGACCCTGCTGCCTCCCCTGCCTGTCCCATCCAGTTCCTCACCAGGACCAGTCGGAGTTGGGGGTTCAGAGAAATGGTGCATGGCAGCCATGCCCAGAGGTGATGTCCACCCAGAGATGGGTGTCAGACCAGACGTCCTCAGCAAGTCACTCTATGCCCACCAGGTCCTGGGGACATGGCTAGGTCTCCTACAGACCCACTCCACTTTTGGAGCTCCTGGGGGGCCATGCCCCAGGAAGCATTCTGCCCAGGGCTGGGTCCTGCGTCATATCTGGCAACATTCCTTGAAACTAGCCTCTGTCCAGACCATTAGCCTGTGAGCCTGGCAGGTGGTGCTTGGGCAGCCCAGGCAACTCTGACCAGAGGAAAGGCATTTGCACTGCCCTACCAGCATAGCAGCTCTGGGTGGCCTCAGTGTTGCCCTCCCCGGGGGCCAGGCCAGTCAAGGCTCTGGGTTGGTTTGCAGGACCAGAGAGTGAAGTTGGGCAGCCTTGTGATCAAATGCCAAAAGCTTTTCTCTGATCCTTTCTGACCCCTCTTCTCGGAAATCTCTTGTCCCTGACCCCATGCCCTTCCCATGACTGAACCCTTGGCTTTTTAAATTCAAAAGCCGAGAACTGCCTACCCATCTCTTCGAGATACCCTGCGTCTGTGGCAGGGCACAGGGTCAGGTGCAGGCGGAGGCCATGGCTGTGGCTGAGACTTAGGTGCTGCTGGTGAATATTGTACAATATTCGGCAAGCGAGGCATGGCCCCTGCCCTTCCTGGAGGGGCCACTGCAGGGAGGTGAGCGCTTCCCGGAGGAGGTGGACACCCAGCCCATGAAGACCAGAAGCGGTGGGTTAGTAAACATGACAGACTGGTCACACTAGGTGCTGGTGATGAGGAGGCTCATTCAGTGCAGTGGGACAGCACCCGGTGTGTCACAAACAGGGCCCTTCCCAGACCCAGGGATTCCAATGTAAAGCACTCACGTGCACGAGACGACGATCCCTCGGAAATGCAGTGTGGGGAGTCCACGGCAGAGCGGTGAGATCGGGACCGAGTGACCGGAAGCACATCCAGCAACGTGGCGAAGCTCGAACATGGGGGTGGGTGCAACAGCTTTCTAATAATTAGGGCAGGATAGCTGCTATGGAGCTGCTGAA
>NW_006205068.1:2749306-2758295 GCF_000334495.1 Tupaia belangeri chinensis | reverse complement strand
CCCAGTCACTGTGAGGAGGAGGGGAGGGAGGGGGCTCAGGAGAGGGGGAGCGTCCTGGAATTTATTTCTGGGGGAGGGATGGGAGGTGGGCGCATTTCTCATATGTTTGAAATATCTGACATTAAACAACTGAGGGGCAGAGAGCAGTGGTTCCGGCCGGTGATGCCCGCCTCGCCTGCTGCCCGGGTGCTTTCAGGTGGGATCTCGTGATGCAGCAAAGCACTAGTCCAGTCTCACTCCATCCTGGGCACTGACTGATAGCCTCCTCCCAGGGAAGTGGGCTGTGCCAGGAGGAAAACTGGGGAACTGTTCAAGCTATTGTCTGGAACCAGTTCTGATGGAGAGAGGGGTGTCCTGCCTTCTCAGTCCCTGCAAGAGACCCTGTGTCCTTCATTCTTGGGTTCCCCTTGCCTCCGCCTTCCAACTGACTGGCCCAGAGCAGCTCTGGGCCTGTCCAGGGAAAGCTCAACCCTCTTTTCTCCTGCTTCACTGAGGTCCAACCAATACGCAACTGACAGATGAAACACTGAAGTGCAAGTTTGATAGGTCTGACATCTGAGTGTACTCAGGACACTGCCCCACTACCCCACTACCGCGACTCCTGGGCTCTGGCAGACCTGACTCATATGACCTCTCACCTCTACTGCACTCACAAAACAGGCCAATGAAGGCAAGGGACTCTTTCCATGGCAGTGCAGTCAGGGCCCCCCAAAAAACGCATAATCCCCAAAGCTTGGTAAAAATAGAGTGAACAGGTGTTAAAGCTTTCTTTAACTCATTTCTGGGGAAACTAGCAGATTCCAACACTGGATCAGATGATGTGGTGGGTGGGAGGGGAGGAGACTGAATGACAACCAGCCCTGGGGGTACCCACAGGCCACAGGGGGTGCCTTCTCCAGGGTTCAGAGTGGGGCTCACGCTCACTGTTTCTCATAACTACACACAGGTGAGCCAGGTCAGCTGCACAAGAGTCTGACCCCCGGAAGGCTTGCCAGCAAACACTATAGCTGGAAACTGGCAGGCTATTCCATCATCTCTGTCTCATCTCCAAGATGTTTTAGTTTTAGTTTGTGTGTGTGTTCATAAAATACACACCACATAAAACATACTATCTTAAACCACTTTCAAGTACACAGTTGATGGCATTAGATACATCTGCATTTCTTCCATGAGAGGGTGGGAGGAGGCATCCCATCAAGTTTTCACACCACAGTCCAGCCCCAGTGGATCGTGGCACAAGCCTGCCTGCCTGGTGTGTGCAGTGAGGTCTCAGGACTCACATCCGGGACCTTCCCTGGGGGTCCTGCAGCTGGGAGCACTGTGTCACCATTGTACCACATTCTGATCCACACGTCCACAGTGTGTGCAACCACGGCCGCCTTCCACCTCCAGAACTTTCCATCTTCCAAGTTGAAACTCTGTCCCCACTCAACACGGACTCCCAGTTCCCACTCCCCACCCCTTGGCAACCACACTCTACTTCCCAACTGAGTGTAACGTCATCAAAGTTCATCTATAGTGAAGCGTTGGCCAGAAGTTCCTTCTGTTTAAAGGCTAAATATTCCATGGCATGGATGTGCCAGTCGTGTTTACCACTCACCCCTCAGTGAATCATTTCCAAGTTTTGGATCCCATTTCTTGCTGGTGGCATCCCAGGGAACTCAAGCAGCAAGCAGCTGGCGAATTGAAGCTTCACACTGCACGGCTTTTGAGAGGAGCCTCGGTGGGTGTCCGTCCAACGGCCCCTGTATGTTGGAGTGGACCATGTGGATGGTGTGGGCAAATAGGCTCCCTGAACATCTAGGGATAGGCCACAGTGGAGCAGATGCTGCTTCCGCCCCTGGGTGTCAGGTCAGGGGAAGGAACCTATGGGGCTGGGCAAGAGGCTCCTGGTGCCAGATCTGCCTCTGGTTCCAAGGCTGGCCCCCAGCCATGCTGCATGTGCCTGTATTAGCTCTCCTGAGCCAATGAAAAACAAACCACACAGTCCTTGAGCCATAGCGAACTTTCTAGAATGAGCCTGCAAGGCTGGGTCATCTCACACAGCTACCAGGCTCTGGAGCCTCTGCAAATGCAGATGTTATTAAATATGACCCAGGGAGCTGCCACATCCCTCGCTCACCCCACCCGACAGGGAAAGCATATGAAGGGGCTGGGAGTGAACTGCGGGGCATAGGTCTTGGTTCAGTGACTGGCCGACATCCTTCCACTGTGCAGGTCAGCTTCCTGTCAGGTTGTCCCAATCACAAAAGGGTGGGTGGGCAGATGTGTGAGTCGAGGTGTGGTCAGTAGAGCCCTGGTTGGGGCCTGTCTCCAGCTCTGGCCAACTCAGCTTAATTGATTCTCTCTCTCTCTTTTTCACTGAAATACAAAATGTCCCAAATCCAGAACCTGCTCAGTCCTTGGGGGCTGTCTGCCTGGTGACAGTTCCAGGGGTCTGTGTGCTGTTGCTGTGGGACACACTACACACACTGCTCCCAGCACTGGACTTTGCCTGCACTGAACAGCACGGCCTCCATAGGCAAGTGCACTTTAATTACTACTCACTTCACCACCTGTGGGTGTCCCAAGAGGAGAAGAATATAAGATTTACATGGTCCCTGTTGACGGATAAGGAGACCAAGCCTGGGGACAGGAATGTGACTTGCCCAAAGCGAAGCAGTGGGAAGGCAGCGGGAGCCAGTGGTGAAGCGCTTGTCCTCAGGAGCCGCTGGAGGGCGCCCGCCACCATAGTAAGGGTGTGACATGAGGCAGGAGGACCAGGCTGAGCGCCAGGTGGAGCTCAGACAAGCTACCACTAATGAGGTGGCTGGTGGCTTGAAGGAAAGTGCAAGAACAGACACTGGGCTCAGTGTGGATGACTGTCACGTAGTTAGGAGGATGTGAATGCCTAGTACAGATTTCCCCAGACACAGACATGACTTTCGGGGGCACGGAGGAGAGGCTGGGAGGCACGACTGAGTAGCTGAGAAGGCCAACATGCTTGTGGTGAACCATGTTTCTTAGACATAGTCCTGCGGGTCTTTTAGTAACAGCTATGAGGCGGCTGCTTCCTCAGGGGGTTGGGCAGGGGCTGTGCCAGAGGACAGCTTTCCAGTCACATGGACTTGGTGGGTCTGAGGAGTGTCCACCATTCCAGAAAAGTCCAGCTCCGTCTGCCCATGACCTCTCCCACAGGCAGACACTATCTGACTTCCTAATCGTGCTTTTTATTGTTTAGTGATAAACACATGTAACTTTGACAGAAATACACATTACAATGACAACAAATCCTCGTTTATTTTTTTCAATAATTGTATTAATCATTATTATTTAAAAATTTGCTATAGGGCACATATGCTCACCAGAGAGAGACAGAAAGCAAGAAAGAGGGCATCAGGATGGACTCACACTGTGGTCCGCCATGTGGGAGTCTTGCACCTTAACCACCACGCCACCTGCTGACCCCAACAAATGTTTTTAATGCACAATACTTTCTGCAACACAGCATTTCCGCTGTGGGCTTTGTCCTGCTAGATTTGGTTTTTGCTCTGGAGGGCTCCTTGGGGAACAGAATTTTTTTTCCCCCACTTTGGTTAGAGGGCACTTGTACTTGCCAGAGAAAGCATCCCCCACCTCCAATTGGGAATGGTCATGCCACAATCTCTTCATCTCTCCCTCCTTTTTAGTATTTTGGTCAAGCAAGCACATGTGCCCAACGTTTCTCAGGCAGCCGGGACTGGAACTTAACCATGCAGTTATGTGGGAGTTTTTAAGATCAACTTTATTGATGTATTGTTAAAAATACACGGAAAGGGAACCAGCAGTTAGTGTAATGGCTATGTCGCTGGACTCCCATGTAGTCGACCGCGGTTCGCGTCCCAGACCCGGTGGCTTAAAACTCACACCGGGTGCGTGTGCGTGCGTGCCCAAGATCCCGAGAGGAGAATGGAGAAGGGATTGCGGCGTGACCATCCCCCCTGGGGGGTGATTTCTCGCTTTCTGTCTCTATGTCTCTCTCTGTCTGTCTGTCTGGCGAGCAAACGCACCCTATAGCGAAAACCTCTCAAAAAAACAAACAAACAAACAAAAAAAAACCTAAAGTGGTTTTTTTGGTTTTGTTTTGAAGAGAGATTTTTGCTACAGGGTGTGCCCTCTCCAGAGAGACAGAAGACAAGAAATCACCACCACCACCCAGGGGGAATGGCCATTCTGCAATCCCTTCTCCTCTTCTCAGGATTTTGGGCACACACGCACACGTGCCCAGTGTGAGTCTTAACTGCCAGTCCAGGACTGGAATCGTGGTCGACTACGTGGGAATCCAGTGACACAACCATTACGCCATCTGCTGGTCTCTGGGTTGGTTTTAAATTGCTAGAGGGTACTTGCACTTGCGAGAGAGAGAGAGAGAGAGATGGGGAGAGAACAAGCACCACCATCCTGTCAGGACTTTTGGGCACACATGCACACGTACCCAGAATGTTTATTCAGCCACTGTGGCTGGGGTTCTAACTGTGGTCGGCCATGTGGGACCTGGTTCCCTTAACCACTAGGCAATGGGGCCGGCCCTGATTTGGTGAGTGTTGATGCCTGCACACACTTGTGCAGCCACCATCAGCAAGGCACAGGACGTGTCCACCTGAGCCGCTCATACGCCAGGAACCTACCCAACATGCCGCCACTTCAGATGACCTGCAGTGTCGGTGGGATCAGTTTTCACTTGTGTCTCAACTGGTGTCACTTGACTCGGCCACACTGCTGCATACCTCAGCAGACCTTTCTTTCTTACCACTGAGCAGCGCCCACCCACTGAGAGTCATCTGGGCTGATTCCAGGAAAGTAATGGCCCTACCAGCAAGTCTCCGGCCGAAGGTACCCAACGCATGCTTTGAGTAGTAGACTCACAGCTGGTCCTCAGGCACCTGAGGTCCTGGTGGTTCTTCATGGGCTGCCCTGGGTCTTGTCAAAGAGACCCCCAAGGAACTACTTGGTTCACTGGGCTTGGTCCAAGTGAAGCCTTTCAACAGCCTTATCCCAGGTGACATTTCTGCAGAACCTTCCACTAGAGAGACATTGTAAATATTGGCACTCCATAGTCACCTGAGGTAGACTAAGACCATCTTCTACTTTTAAAACATTTATTGATCTATTGTGATTTTCAAGTCACCGGGTCCAGGACTCAAACTGTGGTTGGCTATGTGGGAATCCAGCATCTTAACCACCACACCACCTGCTGGGCCCCAAAACACCTTCTATTAACAGATAGTAAGGATCTGGTGCCCATCACCTCCCCCTCACCTTTTTAAAGAGAGATTTTGGCTATAGGGTGGAATGCACTTGCCAGAGAGACAGAGACAGAGAGACAGAATATGCAAAATCATCCACTCCATGGATGGCCACACCTCCATTCTCTTCTCAGGATTGAGCATGCACACACATTTTATTATTTAATTTTATTTATTCATTCATTTTATTTTAATTTGACTAGACACGCAAACACACACACACACACAGAGGGAAAGTGAGAAAGCAAGCCACCAGGTCTGGGACTTGAACCATAGTCAGCCATATGGGAGTGTCCAGCACTTTAACCACCGGTCCAGGACTCAAATCGTGGTCAACTACATGAGAGTCCAGCAACCATCTGCTGGTCCCCACCTTACCCTCTTTAAAAATTTTAATTTTTTATTTATAATTATTTTTCTGCCATAGGGTATGTGTACTTGCCAGAGAGAGACAAAGAGATAGTGAGAGAGTAAGTGAGAAATCATGCCCCAGGAAGGATGGCATGCTGCAATCCCTTCTTTATTCTCCTCCTGAGATTCTGGGCACACACGCACAAGTACCTGGCGTGATTTTCTTTCCTTTTTCTTTTTTTTTAAAGGTTTTTATCTTAGGGTGTGGCCACTCATCAGAGGGAGACAGAGACAGTGAGAAGGAAGTGAAAAATCACCCCAAGAGGTGGAGGGTCACACTGCAATCCCTTCTCCTGGGATCTTGGGCATGCATGCACATGTGCCCAGTGTGATTTTCAAGTCAATAGATTCAGGACTTGAACTGCAGTCGGCCGTGTGGGAGTCAAGTGACGTAATAGCTACAGCATCTGCTGGCTCCACCTGGTGTGATTTTCAAGCTGTAGGGTCCAGGATTTGATGTGGACCATGCGGGAGTCCAGCGCCTTAACCACCACACCACCTGCTGGCCCACACATTTGTTTTTATTCTTCTAGAGGCTGTGTTCACTCACCAGACGGAAAGAGAGGGAGAAGGAAGCCCTTAATGGGGTGTGGTCACACTATCATTCTTCCTCCTGCATTTCTCTATCACCAGGATTTTGAGTGCACACACATGCCTGTGCTTTTCAAGCCACTGGGGCTGGATTCAAATCATGTGGTCAGCTACGTTTGGTTCCTGTAACTACCAGGCCACAGGGCCAGCCTACATTTCACTCTCTGACTTAGCTTCCAGGAAACCCAGAGCTATGGTTTTTGATGATCAACCCCGATCCCTTAAAAACTACTACCTCCTTTCTGTATTTTGCAGATCGCCTACTATCTCCGATGCCTCAATCCTCAGAACACTGAGGTTGGCAACCTGACCACCAGACTGTCTGCCAGCACCCTGAGGGGCTGATTCAAGAAGCACCTTCTGTAGGTTTCTCTGCAGAGCCGTGATGCTGTCTCAGCTCTGAAGGTCCAAGTTGTGTCAAGTCTTTCCAAGTGTGATCTCACCTGACACTAGGAGTGCCTTGGCATCCTCCCTGTCTCCAATGGCCATCCCAAGCCAATCACTAGCCAAGGAACAGGACCTGTGTGTGCGTGAGCGTGATCAGCACCAACAATGGTTGAGGAATGGAGCCAGATACTATCCAAGGAGCGGTAGATAGCCACACCCTATTTGCAGTTAGGTGGGGTACAGACAACACTCAGGATGACATGACCCTTAGAGTCTCTCCAGCTCCAAGAGTCAAGAAATCAGCCCGGGTCCTCTTCAGAAGTACAGACCTACCTCTTGGGCTTATCACTCACATCCTAGTTTTGGTGCCCTTCCCTTGTCATGGGTGACACCACTCGCAGGCAATAATTCCCCAGCTAGGGGAGGCCCAGCCAGGTTAGGAATGGCCAGAGGAAGCACAAGGCTCTCTACTGGGAATGGAGACCAAGAGCTTGCACCTCACTATTTGCATGTAACCTATACTGATTCCCACTCACCACAGCTGCATGCTCTTCTGTTTATCTACTGCACTCCAAATGCTAGTGGCCTCCAACAATTGACACTACTTTGTTTGCAAATCTGGAACTTGGGCAAGACTTGTTGGGGGACAGCTCATCTCTGCCTCATTGTCAGCTGGGGCTGGAGCACCCACATGGCCTCCCCATGCAGCAGGGGCTTCCTCACAGCATGGAGGCTGTGTCCTGGGTGAGTGTCCCAGGAGCACTAGATGGCAGCTGCAGCATTTCTGTCCTGGTTTCGAAAGTCATGCAGTAGTACCACATTCTAAAATGAAGGCTGACTCAGGTTCTGGGGGCCCCGAGGCATCCTGAGGGCAGCCCGGCTTTGGCCTCAGCTCTCCCTGGGGTCCATCTCAAAGTACACAGCCCATGCCTCACTGGGAGGAGAGTGTGGACTTCCTCAGCAAAGGCTGAATTCGCTGCCCAAGGGAGGGCCAGACAGCTGCGAGAGCACATCTTACAGCACTTCAGGTGTTGGAGTGGCTTGGTGGGGGGAGGGGGCGTGAGCGTATCCTGTTTGGCAGAATGAGCATACTTCCTGACTGAACATCATTGCCAACACCTGAAATTGGCAGGTCAGAAAGCAACACGGTCAGTCACTGCTGGCTGCCAGACACGGCACATGGAGTCCCAGACACCATGCCGGGAGGCCACAGGTAAGGACTGAGTCAGCCTGAAGCAAGCTCATGCTAAGAAAAAGCACTTCACTGCCTCAGGCAGGTGAAAACAAGCCACACAGAACAAAGGCCCACCCCATTGTGGGTATGATTTATTGAAAACAAAGTCTATTTCTGTGTACAGGGAGTGGCCCAACACCACAGACCCCAGTAGGGCTCGACCTGGAACTGGCAACAAGGTTGTGGGTGTGGTTCAAGGAGGTGAGAGACGGACTTGCCATGGCTGGGTCCTCAAATGCAGGCAGGTGACCAGTGACAGATGACCACACTGGGGACAGCTAGATGAAATGTGCGGGGCCCAGCTGAAGAACCCCTGTCCTATTGACAGAGCCCAGCACTGGACAACTCCTAAATATTTCTGGTAGAAAAATAGACATTCCCTCAAAAGCAGCTTCCTGGTATCCCTGGGTCATTTAGCATCAAAATTCACCATGATCTATAAAGACAGTTTCTGGTCAAGGATCTCGGGAGGGGAGAGTGAGGGTCCTTTTACGGGTCTGGGGGTCTGTTCAAGGTTCTGGTGTTCAGGAAGAGACATAGGTCTAGAACTCAGACACTCCCAGCCCCTGCTCAGCTGCTGACCTATTGGTAACCCTGTGCACTGCCTGTTGGGTCCCCTGGTCCCCACTGCTGAGAGGTGGTGGTCACCTGCATCCTGAGTGGTCTAAGGATAGCCCCAAGCTGGGCACTGATCTCCGCCTGCCACCTGCCCACTAGGAGAGCAGCTGCAGCACCTGCCGGATGCGCTGGACCTTTCCCAGCAGGAGGGCGTCTGAGCCTGCCTCATCCAGCTCCTTCATCAATGCTTCGGCCTTCTGCACTGTCAGCTCACGGGCCCTGCCCTGCAGCCCCTCCAAGTAGGCCAGTAGGGTGGGAAAGTGCTCATCAGGAACCTAGAAGGGAAAAAGATGAGTCAGTCAGGACTAGGGTAGAGGCTTATGGCACATGGACATTGAACACAGGTCTGAGAGCTTCTGGTCAGGCAGCTGGCATGTCAAGTTTCACCCTCCTACCACAACATGAGATGAGGGCAGGCAAAGCTTTTCTGCAAAGGCCCCTCAAGCCACAACAGTTCCGCTCTACCAACAACCAGCTGGGGAGG
>NW_006205068.1:2704371-2748389 GCF_000334495.1 Tupaia belangeri chinensis | reverse complement strand
CACTGCTAACCTATTCCTCCTATGCCTCAGCTGTGCCCTTCACTCTCTCAAGTCTTAACTGGCTAACAAGGCTGGCATCCACTGGTGCAGGCCCTCCTAAAATGCCTGCCACTAAAGCAACAATAAATAGACACTTTTTAAAAAGATAAGTCTGCCAAGACAAAAAGAATGGGAGAGGCTATAAGGGTGACACTTGGAGATGGAAAGCAGAGAGAGGGGTGATAACTGATTTAGCAGATCTGATAGATGAAGCTTGAGCCAGGAATGTGGAATGCTGAGAAGAGGGAAAACCAAATCACACTGCAGAGCCCTACACCACCTACTCCCAAAGACTCCAGAAATGGCTGTGCTAGTAACTTCTAGAAATGGAGTGAAGCTGAGGCTGAAAGGAAAATGGCTGAAAGCCCATTTGAAAAGCAGCTTGTGGCTCAGTTTTGTGAATGGCGGGAGGCAGGGGTCCAGCTTCATGCCTTTGCATCTGGATGCCCATTGATCCAGCACCATTTCTTAAAAAGACTGTTCTTTCCCACTGATCGGTCTTGGCACCCCGTTGGAAATTAATTGGCCATAATGAAGGTTGTTTATTCTTGGGATCGCTACTTTATTTCACTGCTCCGTATGTCTACCCTTGCACCAGTACCACACTGTATGATCACTGCAGCTCTATAATAGGGTTTGAAATTGGAAAGGTATGGTCCCTGACTTTATTGTTCTACAGTATTTCAAGATTATTTTAGCTACTTTAGGTTTCTCACACTAGAAACAAAGCAGGGAGGACAGACCTAAGAGAGCAGGCTACAGGGCTGGGCCTGGACTGTGCTGCCTCAATGTGTCTGTGGATACAAGCACTCTGGACCATCACCTGCACCCTACACACACACATAGCATCACACAAACCTGGCACCTCTTTTTCTTTTTTTGGAGAGGTTTTTGCTATAGGGCGCGTACGCTCGCCAGAAAGAGAGAGAGAGACAGAGAGAAAGAAAGCGAGAAATCACCCCCCAGGGGGGATGCCAATGCCGCAATCCCTTCTCCTCCATTCTCCTCTTGGGATCTTGGGCACGCATGCACTCGTGCCTGGCATGAGTTTAAGCCACCAGGTCCGGGACTCGAACCACGGTCGACTACGTGGGAGTCCAGCAACATAGCCATTACGCAAACTGCTGGTCCCAAACCCGGCACCTCTTAATACTGAAACCAAGAGAGTTGGCATGGCAGCAAGTGCTCCCAGTTGCCTTGTGGAATGCAGAGGCTCAGAACAGTGGGCTCAGGCAGCCTTGGCACAGACAAGCAAGTCCAGCTACTTCCTAGCTGTCAGGTTTTGTTTCTAAATTCTATCTCATCTTTAAACTAAATGGTATACTCTGTCCTTGAGGAGAAAGGCTTCTGGACACATGCCTACAAAACACACACATTCACACATGCGTGCACGTGCACACACACAGGGAAGTGGCCTGCATCTGCCTCTGGCTCCTGAAGAGGGAGACATTGGTTCATGTCTTCTCACCAGTGCACTGGGTAGCCCAGGCACGTGGAACTGTGGGATGTCCTTTCTGGCTGCCAGCCTCCACGGTCAGGGCCCCCAGTGTGCACAGACCTTGTCGCCATCATACATGTGCAGCAGGAGCCATGTCTGCCTTGTCTTCTGAAATCTCCAGTTTTCATGCTTTTGGGCCCATCTGGGAGAAATAAGACAAACATCCTCAGGGTGTCAGAGGGAAGAGCTCAGGGCTTTCTCACAGGAAGGAGGCCCCACCTGGGTGCTCAACACCAAGGGGAGTCTGGGGACACCCTCCTTTGGTTGAAAAGAAAAGCCAAATCTGCAAAGGCTAGGGGTGGGAGTCTGATCAGCAGGACACAGCACCTCAGCAGAGTCACCATGGAGCTCCTTGCCAGTCTCAGGGTGTCCAGACTGTAACAGGACTGAAGGACTACATGGCTTTGGAACATTTTTTCCAGCTCTGTGATTTTATGACCCTCATGTAAACATTTTGTGAATTCAGTTGTTCTTCAAAAAGCATCACTGGCCTTCCAGCCCAACACCCAAGCGAGAATCCATTTTCATCTGAGGTGAGTCTGCCCCTGGCTCCTTTAACTGAAGAGCTTCTGCTTCAAACCCCTCCTTCAAGCCCAACAACCAAGTGAGTAGTAGAGGAGAAACTGGCATCGAAGTTCCTCATGATAAAGTGAAGCATACGACCTTACAGTTGTAGGAACCTCTAACAAATCAGCCAAATGTGAATATACCACCAAATGACTAAAAATCAGAGAAGAGAGACTGCAAAGTGAGCAGCAGGGGGAAACACGGAGCTGCAGAGAGTGCAGCTCCTCTTCTCCCATACTCCTCTCAACTCTCTGTTGAAACCCTGCAGCTCAGTCCAGGTGTACCTAGTCTTTAGAAACTAGGAGGTCTTTGTAATATAATATACACTTCCATCAACAAAAGTGCAGTTGTTTGGTGACCATCAGAAAAATGGAACTGCAGAGGTATTGCAGGTCATCTCCTGCATGCCTCTAACGCTCAGAATTAACTCCAAGAAAGTAGAAAGAAACCTCTAATCCATCAGATGACCAGAAACCACCACAGAGGCTCAAGAAATATGAGAAACCAAGAAAATCTCTCTCCTTCAAGGGAAAAGAACAGTCCTTCATCATCCATAGATAGTACAATGAAACTCATGGAAATATCAGATAATGAATTTAGAATATTCACAGTGACAAAGCTAACACAGATGCAAGCCAAGAGACACAATGAACTCCAGAAGATGCAGGAAAAAAGAGACAATGAGTTCCAGGAGGAGAGGAAGTCCTTGCATGATCCGAAAGAGGAAATATACACCATAAGAAAGAATCAAATGGAAAAGTTAGAGAAGGCGGCTGTAATACAGGAAATCAAAACCTCCCTTGAAAGAGTTAAAAACAGATTAGATCATGCAGAAGATTGAATATCAGATATAAATGATAAAACCTCTGACTTAGAAAAAATGATCAAAAAGATTGAGAAAATAACCCCCAAAATCAGAATAATATACGAGAAATATTGAATACTATCAAATGCCCAAACATCCAGATAATCGGTATCCCAGAAGGTGAAGAAACCAATAAGGGCATTGATAAATCTATTCCATGAAATACTGGAAGAAAACTTCCCAAACCTAGACAGCCATTCAAATATCTAGACCCAGGAAATACAAAGGACCCTACATAGACTCAACTATGAGTTGAGTGCCCAAGATCTCAAGAGGAGAACGGTGGAGAAGGGACTGCGGTGTGGCCATCCCTCCTGGGGGATGATTTCTCGCTTTCTATCTCTGTCTCTCCATGCCTTTCTGGCGAGCGCACACGCCCTATAGGAAAAACCTCTCAAAAAAACCAAACCAAAACAAAAAAAAAACCAAAACAAACAAACAAACAGGTGCCAGGTTTGTGTGATGCTGTGTGTGTATGTAGGGTGCAGGTGATGGTCCAGAGTGCTTGTATGTACAGACACATTGAGGCACCACATTCTCAACTCAAGATGATCTTCTCCAAGGCACATCATAGCCAGATTGGCCAAAACCACACAGAGACAGGATACTAAAATGGGCAAGAGGGAATCGTCAAGTTACTTTCAAAGGATATCCCATCAGGCTAAAGTCAAGCCCCTCCTTGGAAACAATGCAAGCAAGGAAAGAATGGGAAAATATATTCAAAGTGTTAAGTGAAAAATAATTTCAAACATGAATACTATACCCGGCATGATTATCCTTCATATGGGAAGAAAAGACAGAAAAAAACCAAAACAACAACAACAAAAAACATTGAGATAAACAAAACCTGAAAGAATTTACCAACGCCACCAGATCAGCTCTCCAAGAAGTGCTGAAGGGAGTGTTATTCCAGGAAAACTAAAGACAGACGCACGGAAATAAGAGTACAAAAAACAGCCCCAAAATGGCCAGCCTAATGGTAGGGATAGGTCCAGAAATATCAATAATAATGTTGAATGTTAACTTCCAATATTTAAGTGGAAAGATCAGACCACAGTAACACCGCAAATTCAACAAAAGAGAGATTAATTACACGAGACTGAATTGGTAAAATGGAATTCTATGACTTTTGACTAAGAGTACTGATTTTCTTCTATGCTTTGTCTTCCAGATTTAAGGATTTTTGTTTTCTTTTGAGTTGTTGATAGGTTCAGTAATTTGTTAAGTTCTTTTTTTAAAAAATTGAAACAAACTTTTTTCCCTTCCTGACCCCTCTGCAACTGGAAAATATTTGTGAACATTTTTATTTGTGGCAGAATGATTATTTACATAAGTTCAATAATACAATAGTATCTATTGCCTTGCATCAGAAATTAAATTCTTATGGGACTTCATGCAAATAATAGACCAATTTGAGACTAAACTTTTTTTTTTGAAAATAAGTTAGTTTATACCGCTCTTTAGTAAAAGGGGACTGGAGAGGGAAAATGTTTCAGAAAAAAATTACAGTGTACTTGTTATTAGATTTTAGTTTTGTCCATATTTTTCGTTAAATTAAGATCTTTTGTGAAATAATAAAATGTGAAAACAAAAATTTAGTAGGGGAGGGAAGGAAGGAAAGAAGAAAAAAAGTGAAAGTACATTTAATTGGCAAAAAAGTGAGAAGCGATTTGCTGATAATGTATATAGTAATATCTTTGTCTTCACTGATATGCATGGTATTCGTGGAGAAAAAAGAAATGTACACTGTGAAGATATATGTGATTAAATGTAAATAAAAAATAAAAGAACTAAAGAAAAAAAAAAAAAAAAAGAAGCATCGCTGCATGCCATGGCAGAGTCCCTGACAGCTCCCCACCCTTCTTCAGTGAGACACGCCAGGGCGCCTGTGGCTCATGGCCGCTCCCTCTCCTGCGTCCGGGTGGGCCTGTGTGGATATCTCCAGCTGAGAAGATACAAGAGAGGCTGGCTGTGCCCCAGTGGTAATGGTGGGGGCGGCTTCCACTCACACTCCCTGCCTGCTGGAACTGGGACAGCCTTCGGACGGTGACATGTGTATTGAGGGCAGGGAGAATGAGCTAGAAAAAGCCTGGCCCTGAGGGGATTCCAAGCCAGTTTGGGCTGCTGGGGTGAGAGGACAGAGAAAAAATATTGGTCTGAGCCTGCCCTGTGCATGCCCAATCTCTGCGGGCCCTCATATAGCCTGGTCACATCGGGCTCATACTGAGGGGCTATCAAAGGATGAGCCAGCAGTCAGGAGAAAGTAGTTTTGGGACCAGAAGTTGGCATAATGGCTATGTCCCTGGACTCCCATGGAGTTGACCGTAGTTCGAGTCCCGGACCCGGTGGCTTAAACTAGCCGGGCGCATGTGTACGCATGCCCAAGATCCCAAGAGGAGAATGGAGGAGAATGCAGCATGGCTATCCCCCCTGGCGGTGATTTCTCGCTTTCTGTCTCTCTCTCTCTTTTGGCGAGTGCACGTGTCCTATAGCAAAAACTTCTGCCCCCTGCCTACCCCCAAAAGGAAAAAAAAAAAAAGAAAGTAGCTTCAGGAAAGAAAACAGGTGAGAAGGTGCTGTAGCTAGGACATGGCCGGGCTCTTCAATGTGAGCCCTGCACACAGTATCAAGCCCCTGAGTGGACAGGTATGTACGTGAAACCCACAGACAGGGATGGTGGGGGGGGGGAGAGGATGGAGGTGGCCAGCAAGGACCAGATGGTACCAGTCCTGTTCACAGACGGGACACCCTTGTACTCCTACTAAGGAGAGAGTGGGAGGGTCAACCTTGCCAACTCATGCTGCCTTTTCTGGGACTAACAGCCCCCAGTGATGCTGCATACACTCTGTCGCGAGAGAGGAAAGTTAACTAAGCCCAGATTCAACCTACTCAGGAACCACATACCACCCCCCCTTTTTTTTAAAGAGGTTTTTGCTATAGGGTGCGTGTGCTCACCAGAAAGACAGAGATAGAAAGACAGAAAGCGAGAAATCACCCCCCAGCGGGGGTGGCCATGCCAAAATCCCGTCTCTTCCATTCTCCTTTCAGGATCTTGGGCATGCATGTACATATACCTCGTGTGAGTTTAAGCCACCAGGTCTGGGATTCAAACCGCAGTCAACTCCATGGGAGTCCAGCGATGTAGCCATTATGCCAACTCCTGGCCACCCCCCACCACTTTTTAAGAGAGATTTTTGCTATAGGGCAGGCATGTGTGCTCACCAGAGAGACAGAGAGAGACAGAGACAGAAAGTGAGAAATCAGCCCCCACAGGGGATGGCCATGCCACAATTCCTTCTCCATTCCCCTCTCAGGATTTTGGCATGCATGCACATACACCTGGTGTGAATTTTAAGTCATTGGGTCTAGGACTTGACTAAACGAGAGTTCAGCAACATAACCATTACGCCATCTGTTGGTCCCACCACACACTTTTGAGTGGAAGTCACAGGGCAGGGCCTGGGCCACTGATCCTGTCCTTCAGGGACCAGACACCATGGCAGAGGCTCTGCCACTTGCTGCCATCTTGGGTGCCTGACTCACTCTCCTAAACACCAGTGCGCCTTGAAGGTGGTGTGCTGGTGGTCCCAGGACAGAGCCTTTGGCATGGATAGGTGTGGCATCAGTCCAAGGCCTAGCCTGCAACCCTGGGTCAGCCCAGAAGCTTGGCCCAAGAAGAAAGGGAGGAAGCCAGAAAGTGAAAGAAATTAGGAGAGAATGGGTGGGTAAGTGGGTAAGGGAAAGGTAGGACGCAGGGATGGAAGAGAGAAATGAGGATCATGGGCATGGGAGTGAGACTGCCCAGACTTCCCTCAGGTACTTCTGTTGTCCCCCCGGGTTGGCATGATGGGAAGGTGGGCTGATGGAGCCCATATGGGATATTCCAGGGGCTCCTTCAGGACCCCTCCTCTGTGGCCCCTATCAAGTTCTTGCTTCTTGGCCCCAAATCTACCCTTCGGCTATGGAAATGGGGATGGGCCCTTTACATATATTTCCTTTGCTAGATGGCACAATATAAAGTAGAAGGTTCTGGAGAGACATAACTGCTCCAGCCCCTTCTTTCCTGGTTTCCACGATGATCTCTGACACTCTCAGGGGGCTCCAGTGTGGGGTTCCTGGTGAGAGCACCTTTGGCCTGCTTTCCTGATGAGTCCCCCATAGGCTCCCATGCCTCTATGCTGCTACCCAGTAAGCCCTAAGCCCTGTCCCAGGAGGTCTGGCACTCAACCCTGGGCCCTTGTCCTAGGTCTCAGCCGTGAGGTGGAAACTGCCTCTTGTATCTGTCTACTCTATATAGTTGTGCATACTCTGGAATTCTCTCATCTTACTAGCTAAGACTCTGGTAGAATTCACCTTCATGATAAATTTTGCTCTTTCAAATTACTCTGTAGTTTCTGGCCTGACTGCACCTGGCCACTGACCAGCCCAGTGATATGGTCTGTTCCACCCCTAGCTGGTGTTCCCTTCCAGTCCCTCAGGGTGGGAAATGTAACTCTGCCCCCGGAAGACAACACATGATTTCAACCCCGCCAGGTCTCAGGATCCTCCTGGGTGGCAGAGGTGCTGGGAGGAAATGGCTGCACTGGGCACCACTCTCCCCATCTCAGGATTCTGCTTTGGTCCATTTCACGGATGATACAGATGGTCCTATGCCTGAAGCAACACCTCCTGCCTGCCTTCAGGTGTGTTCTAGGACGGGCTCAACCACTCTCAGACAGATGGAGTATTCCTAAGACATTTCCTGGCTGTCATGATGTGCCCCATTCCATCTGTGTGGGTCCCACCGACAAACCACAACCTAGGCAATTTAGACCCCCCAGGCACCTATTTCTGGTGCTCAGCCTCCACTGGGTGTGGGTCTACATGGCTGGCACGCAGCAGGCGAGTCAGGATACCTCAGTCAAGGTGAGGTTTCTGTGGCCCAGGTCTGAACGTGTGGGGGCTCAGAGGAGCATAGGCCTTTCCTCACACCATCAGTGGGCCAGTCCAGACCCTCACCTGCCTGTACCTCTCCTCACACCACTGGTGGGCCGACCCAGACCTCCACCTGCTTGCCACTGGGGATGAGTGTGCTGTCCAGCACCTGGACAGCAGTAGGTGGTTCCCACCAGCCACATGACATGGCTGCACACTGAAACATGGCTTCTGGTTTCCAGCACTGTCAACTTGTAATCCATTTCAATTCTAGCCGTCCTGTGTGGTCAGCTAGACAGCACGGCTCTTGCCAGTCTGACTCCCTGTGTGGAGCACTCGGGGTAGGTCATCTTACTGCCCTCACAGGGCAGCAGCTGCATCTCAACCCTACGACTTTCTGGTTCAGCATCCTCCTCTCAGAGCCCGTTTCTTCCCCTGCCATGTGGGGCAGTGATTCCTGCCTCACTGGGGAGTTGCTGATGAAATGAGACCAGGGGCCACAAACGGCAAGTCAGCCATAGCTGTGCCTCCAGCAGGGCTACTGCGCTCCTTCCTGAGCTAGTAGGGAGCTGAGCCTGTGCGCCCCCTCCACCAGGAAGGAACAGACTCGACTCTCAGCCCCGTCGGCAAGAGGCAAAGAACATGCCAGCCGGACCAGCCTGTTGGTGGAGTACACAGGTCTGCTGAGTGGTGGCTGCTGCCACTGCCTTCACCGTCCGCCCAACGGGTCCCTGTGCAGCTGCCTGGAGGAGGCCACCCATAGGTACTGCAGATGATTTACAGAATCCTGACATGATGATAATCTTTTCTTTTACCTGATGAGGAGAGGGAGAAAAAGGACCCATGGGGAAAGGAAAGGAAATAGCCAGAGCAGTTTCCCACATGGAGAGAGGCTTTCAGGTCAAGTAGTCCCTGCCTCCTTCTGCTCTACACATGAGAGGCCTGCTCCTATGGCTGCTGCAGTGTCAAAACCAGGATAAACCAGAGGGCCGAGAGGGAGAGCTCTCTGGAGCAAGCCCAAGGAGAACAGCCTCTCCTCTGGGGGGTTATCAACTGGGTAAAACACGCTCACTCTCCATGCTGAAGGAAAGGACTTCATGGACCAGCTCTGTGGGTGCAACGGTAATGCACCACCAGATCCCATATGGCAACTGTGGTTCGAATCCTTGGCCCAGTCCTCCTGAAACACGCCAGGAATAAGCACAAGTGCTCAGTGTCTGACTGGCTGGAGTTCTGGGGGAAGGGGATTACCCCGAAGAGGGAGCTTCTCTCTCTCTCACATGTAGACACATGTGCTCTACCATGAATAAAGAAAAAAATGTTCCAATGAAGACTTTTTGCCTGAACTCCCTTTTAAAATAAATAGAGGGAGGGCCTTTCTGCTGTAAAGACCATGTGAAGCCAATCTGAAGTCACAAGGGTCTCAAACACATACTTCAGTGTCTACTGCTGGCTGGGGGTGAGTTTAAACCTCAAACCCAAATTCACAGACATATGCCTGAAGAGGGCTAGTCCAATCAGTGAGCGTGGTTTTATCCTGCCTGAATCTGCTGGGTGACCCCTGGGCAAGAGCCCTTCCCTTGGGACTGTCACCATCACCCTCTGGGCCACCTCTGCAACACTCACAGCTGGGCCACCCTGGCTGTGGGGACAGAGGGAATAGTCAGGGAAGATCTTCCAGGAAGGAAAGGGAAAGGAAAGCCCAGCCAAGGGGAAAGTGGCTTCTGCTTCAGCCTTCCATCCATATCTGAGGGCCAAAACCCAGAGCTTGGGAAATGGGGTTCCAAGGACCAAGGAAGGTGCCAGGCCATGCTGAATTTAGTGTGGGGTCTGAGGCAGTGGACTTGGGGTGCCTCACCACTGCTCATGTCCCACAAGGCTATGGGGTTCTCAGGTCTTTGCTGGAACTCTTCTCCTTGGGACCTGCATGTTGGTCCTGCTGTCTGTAAGTGGGGAGCCTGGGCCCTGGGCCTCAGACCAGCTCAAGCCCAACAGCTCATGGCCTCCTCAACCCTGCACCAGGCCCTTTGATGGCTGCATTGACCCCCGTGACCAAGAGGGAGCAGATTTCTGCCTGGTCCTGGATGAGGCTCAGAGAAGGTAACTAACTTGCTCTAAATCACATGGCAAGTGAGTAGAGAATGATACCTAGGGCCCCTGGATTCCAGGCCACACTTTTCTCTCCTCACTCTCCTGAGGCTAGAATTTGCCCGTCCGAGACCCCAATGCCTCTCGCCTGTGGATGACACCACCTCCAGTCCTGAGCAGACCAACGTGGGGTGCGGGCTTTACATGAGACTCAGGGAAGCAGCTGTCACAGTGTTTCTAGTATCGAAATGAAAACAACCTAATACCGGGACAGACGTGAGGCTGGTTTTCTTCTTTCAGTTATTCAGAAACTAAGTTCTCAATTTCCTGTGTTGAGTCTATACATGATTTTTTCTTTTCTTTTTAGGAAACAGGAACAGGCCTGCATGCTGACAATGTTTGCTCTGAGCAGGCAGAACTAGAACACCTGCTCTGTCCAAATGAGGCTCCCAGAGCTCAGAGGCCCACTGAATGAAGGAGCCACCCCCACCACCTCGGCCCTGGAATCTTGGCCTCTGTGAGGCCAGGGCCACTCAGATGCTAGGGCTTGAAAACAGCTAGTGGCGAATCTGCCTTCCCATTCTGAGAAAACACAGTGATGCTCATGGCCACCAGGTGGGTTTCTGCCCACTTTGAGCTCCTCTCCACGTGGCATCCACAGGGCAGTTCTAGCCAGCACACCCTCCATCAGCAAGCCCACACAGTGGAAGTCGCCATCTTGAGATACAGGAAAAACAACACGGGTCATGGGCAAGGTTGTGGGTCATGACCATAGGTCAGGGCCCCTGCTCCTACTTGGCCCACACCCCGGGGGGAGCTGCCACACTAGAGATAGGGATGGCAATGCCTGGGAAGACAAGAAGGGTGAAGGTCCCCTGCGTCAGTGCCCAGTGTTGCCACTCAGTCAAGGAGATGGGCTCTGAAAACCGGGTATAAAGGCTCCAATGGACTGAGTGGACAGGGCCTTTGTGGGATCCAGGGTTGGAGGCCCCTTGGATGTCTTGGAATGGGATGGGGGCACTTCCTGGGACAGATGAACAGTTCAGTAAGTCAAGGGACATGCTGGACAAACTAGGGAGGTTTTTAGGATGAGACCTTTCTCTCTCCTTGTCATACAACCCCTGCCTGTATTGGCTTTGCCTCCTGCCAAGGCAGAGTTGGGGGAGACAGTCCCAGGGGCTGAGGAGGATTTTCTCATGGAAATCTGTACCCCTGAGCTCCAAATAACCACAGCTCATGACAGACAGTGAGTCCAGGCCAGTCTGGCAGCTGGCCTGGATGGTGTGTTCTTCCCAAACCCCCTGGTTCCAAGGGGCTTCTACACCGAGCCGATAATGGTGGGGAACTTCTCTGTGCTGTTGCTCCCTCCTTTGGACTTTGTGGTGGGCTGGTAGTGGTGAGTGATGATAGCACCAAGGAGCTGGTACTCAGGACCCCAAAGAGAATGCATTCACCTGCCCCTTGGAGAAATAATCTAGGAGTTCCCAAAAATAACAGCAGCCAGATGTCCAAATAGGTACCTTGAGACTTGGGCAAGGAGCTCCTGTTCCCTTCCCTCACCCATGGCTGGCACAGTAATAGTCCTGGGGTGTGAAATGCCAGAGCTATCTTGGGCTGCCCTGGGGTGAGATTTCTCACCACAGAAATTTCCCATCAGGGTAGCGATTAGCACCAGGGCAACCACAGAAAGTGCACAGAGGGGTGAGAGATGAAGAATGAGGAGCAGGAGCAGGTGCTAGTCCACTGCTGCAGAGCTGGCCCTCTGCCAAACCCACAAATGGAGAACTCTGGGCAATGGGAGAAGAGGTAGTGGTGCAGTGGCCACTGTGGGTGAAGACCAGGAGCAGGGCCTGGCCACTGGGGTAGGCAGGCCTTCTCGTCTCCTTGCTTCCCCCCTCCTCTCCTACTCATCCGATCTTAGAGGATCAGGCCCCTGGCCCTCCCTCTTGTCTTGTGGATGGAATCTACATTAAGAGTGGACACAGGCACCTGCAGGTTGTTGGGAGAAAGGAGGGTACAATGATCCTGGTCTATTCTTACTCTCTGCCTGCCCTAGACGTCAGGGCAGACCGGAGACTTAGCCATGCACAGATGCACCTACAGGTCTACGTGGTCCTAGGCAGAAGGGATCCAAGTGGGAACAGCTACAGGACCCAAGCAGGCTCATTCACATCCTGCTGGACAGTCGGAAGCTGAGACCTACTAGGTTTATTCACCTCCTCTTTTGAACAGTCCAGGTCTTGGCCCATACCCTGGCTGGGTGTTTTGCACCTATAACCCCTGCAGTGCTCTGTCTACAGCAACTGCCCTCCCAGCTGTGCTTTAAGGTTCTGCTTATGAAGAACCAAAGAGCAGCAGCTGGACAGCCCCACATGTGCAGGAAGCCATGGCCTCACACCACTGAGCCTAAGAACTGAGCAGCTCAAAGATTCACAGCTGACACTGACTGAGCTGGTTCCAGCCCAGACCCACCCAGTCCAAGCTTGCACCCATCATCATCAGACCCAAGAAAGAGCACACTCATGACTCATCTGTGGGGCCACTTGGTCCACCCAACACACTGCATGAGCTCCTCTCACGGCTTTTCTTGGGTAAGGAGCCGTCCTGAGGATTCATGCCCACAGTACCCATCCAGAGGCCCCACTGTTCTGGCTCATTCCTCAAGCTGCTTGGCTGCATCTCTGTGGAGGGCTCCAGCTCCATCTCTGTGAAGGGCTCCAGCCACCTGCACGTATTTATAGAGCACACACATGACAACGGGGTAGCGTCAGCTTGCCTGGTGCAGCACTGTTCACTCTAAAAACACATGTGAGAATGCACAGGAGAACATGTGCTGCTCTGTACATACTCTCAAAGCTCTGTGTACACACTGAGGTGTGAGTTCCCTTCACTATTCACATGATTAGGTAAGTGAGAACCACAGACCTGGAGACAGGACAATGCTGCCCACTGTCTTGCTCTGAGAAGTCTGTGTCCATCTCAGCCCTGCTGTCACAGGCGGCATCAACAGGCAGTGTAGGAATGTCCCTGCCTTAATGTCCATGGGTGAGCCAGGCCACACACCCAGACTTCTACCTGTTTCCTTGCTTGGCAATTTCTGCCTGATCCAGTTCTAAACCTGTGCCCAATACCAGTAAGCTGAGACCTCAACACTTTAAACAAGGTCCTCAGGGCCCCCTGATAGACCTCCCCCAACCCCCACCTCAGTTTGGGACTTCTCCACTCCACTATGGCTTTTAGTGTGGTGCCCCAGGATGAACCATGTGAGCCACCTGGTGATGACAACCTTAAGGCGCCCCTGTGGAGGTATCCACTGGCATCATGGGGGTGCTACAGGAAGAGTAATCCCACAGAAAAAAAGCATAGGCGGAACCAATGTAGAGTCACAGAAGCTGGTAACTGAGAAGGCAGATCCCGTATATCCCAATGACCCTCTCCCAACCTAGACAGTAGCCTGAGGTTGGGCAGCTAATGGTTCCCAGCTCTGAGTGGGAAGAGGACCCAGCAACCTTCAAACAGCCACGGGGAAGAGAAGGTGAGGCTCTCCGGGCCCGGTCTCCATGGCTCTAGGCTGGTGGCAGCCCAGAGGGAGGTGGTGGTGTAACCACTAACCTGCTGTCTGTCTCGAGGGATTTGCATGTTCTCGACATTTTACATGGATGGAGTCACACAGCATGTGGCCATTTGTGTTTGGCTTCTTTCTCTGAGCCAGACTGTAGTACCCATTGTAGTGTATGTCAGAGCTGCATTCCTGATCACAGTGCAGGAAGCCGAGGGCAATGTGTGCACAGGCGAACGGCAGTGGGGCCAGATGGGAAGGGGATCCAGCTAGTGGGATGAGGCCAGAGGCTGCCATCCTGGAGGTGGGGCAGTGCCTTCCACCCCATCCTAGGAGCAAAAGAACCCTGAAGGAAGCTGTGTCTGACTGCACTTGGGAAGGGCCACCCTGGAGAGCAAATCTGAACCACCAACCTATAGGCTGAGGGAGAGCAGTCAGAGAATGTGGGGAGAATCTACGAGGGCCTGAACCAAGGTCAGCACACTGTGTTGGGGTGCACACAGCCCAGAGATAGGGCTTGAGGGGGGACTGTGGAGAAAGTGGAGTGGTCTGGAAGCCCTGTCCTCTCAGAAAAAGCTGCCAGCTACTCTGGTCCCCCAGCTTTGTAGGAAACCACATCCCGAAGCTGGTTTTACCTGTGATCAGAGCTAGAGATCCTCTGCACACACTCTTTGATTATGGGTTTTGCTTTATGAACGAAACTATGAAAAGCTTCTTGGGAGCAAGTGACTTCCTTAAACATGCCCCTGCAGTATCCCATGGCTGACTTTCCCCAGATCATTCTGGGTAAAAGGGGACTTACCTAACTCCGGGGCACCACACCCTCAGAAGTCTGCACTCCACCTACGCTCACGGGGGCAGCAGGAGTTGGCATTGAAAACTTTGGAGGTGGTGGAGGCTGCTACAGAGGATGCCAACAGTCCTGGATACTATCTTCTTCTTTTTTTTTTTTTTTGTGAGGTTTTTGCTATAGGGTGCGTGCACTCGCCAGAAAGAGAGAGAGAAAGTGAGAAATCACCCCCCCCCCAGGGGGGATGACTATGCCGCAATCCCTTCTCCTCCATTCTTCTCTTGGGATCTTGGGCACACACATACACGTGCCCGGCGTGGGTTTAAGCAACCAGGTCCGGGACTTGAACCGCGGTCGACTTCGTGGGAGTCCAGAGACATAGCCATTACTCCAACTGCTAGTCCCCTGGACACTATCTTCTGAGTCCTTTCCCCAAAGGTTCATTTTGCTTCTGCCCCATGAACATTCCTAAAGCACGAGGTATCAACACCGCCACTGTGCTCTGCAGGCTCCTGTCAAAACTCGGCTCAGTTTTCTGCTAGGTGGGAAGGTTCGTGATCCTGAAAGAACCACACTCTTGAGTCCTCTCATCCTGAAACTGTGTCAGCTGCTTCCCCTAAGAGGGTCGGCCCCCCTTTTTCCCTACGTGAGCCTCTATGTGAAACTTCAAGTGCAGCAGAGGGTTCCAGGAAGAGGTGGGAAGGCCCCAGCCTCAGTTAGGGAGGCTGCTGACTGTGTCAGAGCAAGGCCAGACCCATGCAGAAGAAACTGTTCCCAGGGCAGCTTGGCATTTCCAATGACACACCTATGATAGCTCACTACTCCTAAACTGTATGGAATTCAAAGAGCCACTGGCCAACTGCCTTCCCTCTCCCACATGGACCCTAAGTCCAACATAATCTCCAGGGAGGAGTCAAGGAGACGGCTCAGTTGCCTACCATATCATCCAAATTTAGAATTTAAACCTGTACCAGATTAAAAAAAAATACAGACAGATAAGAACAAGTTCCAGTTTTATACAGTATAGTAGGGTAACTAGTACTAACAATCTATTTATTTATTTATTTATTTATTTTTTTGGGGGGAGAGGTTTTTGCTGTAGGGCGCGTGTGCTCGCCAGAAAGACAGAGACATAGAGATAGAAAGTGAGAAATCACCCCCCAGGGGTATGGCCACGCCACAATCCCTTCTCCTCCATTCTCCTCTCGGGATCCTGGGTATGCACGCACACACGCCTGGTGTGAGTTTAAGCCACCGGGTCTGGGACTCAAACCACGGTCAACTACATGGGAGTCCAGCGACATAGCCATTACGCTAACTGCTGGTCCCCTAACAATTTATTATATAGCTCAGATTAGCTAAGAGAGAATTTTGACAAGATATATGTCTGAGATGATTACACTAATTACTGATTTGATCACTACACATTGTAATCTTGTATTGAAAATTACATTATACCCCATCTATACACACAGGTATTATGTGTCAATTAAAACAAACACAAAGAAAACTACCAGAATGCAAATCAAAACCACATCTAGCTATCACCCACACCCACTAGGGCAGCCATAAAAAAGTCAGACACCAACAGCCAGAGTAGGATGTGGAGAAACTGGAACCTCTATTGGTGGGAACGTGAAATGCAGCTACTGTGGCAAAATATGCAGTTCCCCAAAGGATTAAACATGGAGCTACCATGGACCCGGCAATTCCTTCTGTAGGTACACAGCAAACAGAAATGTGAATGTATGTACACACAAAAACATGAACACAGATATTCATAGCAGCACTGCACATGATAGCCAAAAGGGGCAACAACTCTAACCAATGGTGGTATTTCTACACATTGGTAGATTACTGAGCAAGACTCACTACAATGTGGACTAACGGAAAATACTGGGTTGTCGGAAAAGTCATGGTGCATTTTTTGCACAGGTAGACAGAAATAATACATCTTCTCTTTCCTGATGACTCACTACCATGCTTGGTGAAAGAAGCCACAAAAAGTCATGTAACGTATGATTCCATTCCTATGAAATGTCCAGAAAAGGCACATCTACAGAAGCAGAAAGTGGATCAGTAGTTGTCAGAGCCCAGGGGAGGGACTGTTGGTGTGTGTGTGTGTGTAGGGGAGTGGTGGTGACTTCTGAAGAGCACATCATTTCTCTCTGAGGTGATGAAAATGTTGTAAAACTGAGTGTAGTGATGGTTTCACAATTCTGTATATATTTAGAAATCATGGATCGTACATTTTAGGTGGACGAACTATGTGACCTGTGAACTGTACCTCGTAAAGCTGTTACCTAAAGAAAATGTGTAGGATGGTGAAACTGTGCATAGTGGGCAGTCTCAGAGAAGGCTGACTCCTGGGTCTGATCTGTCAGCTCTGCCACATTCTTACTAGGGGGTGGTGGACTGGAAAAGCAGCTATTTCCTGAGAAGCCCAGCTGGAGTGTGTGACTCTACTTCCCTGAGAATGCTGCTTTGCAAACAGAAATCTGCAATTTCACAGTAGCTCATTTTCCCAGAGAGCTCTAGAAAGTCTTGTACAAAGCTGTAAGCTAATGATGGGGAGCTCAAGCCAGCGTCTGCCTAGTTCTGGTCTGGTCCCCCGGGTGCCCCTCTTTTGGGTGCAAACCTGCGCAGGGCCTTCTCCACTGCTGTCTCCACCACCTCCCCTTCCTCCACCCACACTGTGACTGGGGCCTTCCAGGATCCAGCCGTCCTCATCTATCCTGTGCATCAGTTTACCCTGGCCCCTAGGCCTCCCCCTCCTGGGCTCCCTCCTTCCTTGCACTCTGTGCCAACATCCCATTGCCCTGGTAAGGACCACAATATATCCTCTGGCGCTGTCTACTTGCCTCCACCTTCACCTCTCCCTGGGACCCTGACCTCTTTCTAATGTTGCATCTCTAACTCACTGTTGGGTCCTCTGTCTCTCACACCAGAAGTATGAGGAGTCTTCAAAAGCTCATGGAAAATGTATATGGTTAAGAAAACTATACATGGATTTTTAAATATTTCTACACCAAAATAAACCCATTATTTTAATTCCACTCTCTGTGAACTTTCTGAAATTTCCTTATAAACTCCTAAGAGCAGGGCCTTCACTGTTCTCTGCTGCTTGGAACGCAGAAGGCACTTGGTACACACACTGAACAAATGGATGAAGGAAGGCTCCAAGACAGAGATTTCAAGTCAATTAGTTTGGGTGGGGCTGGGGTCCTACACTTGGACTCTGAGGTGGGTACCCTGGACCACAACATGGGAGACCATGGTCAGATTGGAAGATACTTTCCTTGCCCAGAAGACTAACTGCACTTCTTTTTTTTTGATCATTTTTTTGCTATAGGGCGTGTGCACTTGCCAGACAGAGAGAGACAGAGAGACAGAGAGAGAGAAATCACCCCCCGGGGGGATGGCCACGCCGCAATCCCTTCTCCTCCATTCTCTTCTCGGGGTCTTGGGCACGCATGCACATGCACCAGGCATGAGTTGAAGCCGAGTTCGGGACTAGAACTGTGGTCGACTACATGGGAGTCCAGCAACATAGCCATTACACTAACTGCTGGTCCCGAGACTAACTGCACTTCTAAAAGGACCCAAAGATGGTGAGCCTTCAGATCAGCAACCACATATGCCTGCCCTAGTCCCCGCAGACTTCCCCATACTTTGGAACCAGCTACACAGGGGTGTGTCGGTATAGGTATGAGACCCCATTTGTAGCACTTGCCTTTTTCTGTGCTGTGAACACTCCCACTACAGCCGATTCCAAGCCATAGAGAGCAACGCTGGGAAGAGAGCCCACGGAGAGAGAGTCTTTCTTACCCACAGAGGTAGTCCAGGGCCAACTCGGCCCCTGAGCGCTTGGCCTGCAGGCTCTGGGCTGCGGAGATGCCTGCCTCCCGCATGCGTTTCTTCTCTTCTTTCTTCCGTTCCTTCTTCAGCTTCCTTTCTAGGACCCTTCTCTCCTCAGGAGACAGTTCAGGGACCACATCTTTCCCCACCTCGCATCTTCCTTCTCCCTGAAAGTCAAGAATAACAGCCTGTTAGGCTTTCAGGGTGGACAAATCGCCAAGAAATGCATTCTCCAGTACTTCCCTCACCCACAGCTGGGCAGAAAGCTCTGTCCCCTAAGGATTCTTTGCTTGGCCACCTGCAGATGACATTTTGGCCGAGACTGCACTATGGTGAAGACAACTGATAAGCACAGGGACAAGTCCAGTGGGTAAGGGCGAGACGTGTTCAACAAGTGTCAAAGTTAACCACAGACTCCTTCCCCTCCAAATGCTTTGTAGCGGCTCTAGCTGTCCCCTCTGCAGAGGGGAGGGTCAAGTTAGCTCATCAGGAGAGCTGGAGGCTACAGGGGTTAATAATGTAGTCTTTCTTTAAAAGTATTTGTTGAACTCTTCTCTGCACACAAGCCCTGTCCTGGCACCAGACACGCCACCAGAAAGCAGCAATCCCAAGGACAGCGCCTGGTGCCACACGCTCAGGGGCAGCCCAGGACACATTGGCAGCAGCTCCTTCTCACTCCTAAGGGGTCCTCTTGGTGAAGGCTCAGGAGAGAGAGAAGCAGCCCGCTCTGACTGGGGTTCCTGCCAAACCCCTCCCAAACTAACAAACTGAAGAAGATACAAAACTGAAGAGTGTCAAGTGGCGGCCAGGCCACCCCAGTCAAGGTGAGAGGGATGACTGCTGAGATGGTTCCAGCAGCTGTCTGCACAGTTTGTCTTTCCTGGAAAAAGCCAGAACATTAGTGTTTGCTCTGAGGTAGGCCAGGCGCCCACAAGGAAACGGCATGGGGTGTCAGGGTCAGGAACCCGGCCACTGCCCACACAGGGAGAGAGGTTTCCAGGCTGTCCCCACCTGCGCATCGTAGAGTTCTCAGGGCCCTGTTCCCAGGAAAAACAAAACAAGACAAAACTAACAAGATGGGCCCACTCCTTCCTGTCCCCTGCTCCTTGCCCCAGGCTCCTCAGCAGGTCCCCTATAAACTCTTGGACAGTCTTTGTGTTCCCATTAACATGCTTCTTTCTGAATCTTCTAAAACAGAAGAGCCGCTCTTTCCAGCTCCTCCCTCACCCCTTAAAACAGATCTGTAATTTACAGGAAGGGTCACTTCAGGAGCTGCCCAAGGGCAGGCAACAAGCAAAGTCTGCCCGATCTGAAATAAAGACAGAAAATAAAGCAGGGCTCACAGTAGTCACATGCAGGGCAGCCAGCAGGGAGGAAGTGGGGCCCATGGACTCCTCCTTCCTCTGGGAAGAGTGGCAACCGTGCTGTGCAGGTGCTACGTATGCAGACGTGCCAGCAGAGCTCCCGGCAGTTAAGCCTGAACAGCCAAGACCCTCAGAGTTAGGCCTGTGAGAGGCTTAGGTGTGTTTAAGTTGGGTCTGCTGAAGTGCCAGGAGAGAGAAGTTTAATGATGAGGACAATATGGACACCTACTGGGTCTGGCCTTTACCTGCTACTTGCTCTGGCCAGCTCCTCATCTACTTCTAGGCCCACACCAGCTAGCTGACAGGGTGGGCTGCCCAGAAAATCTGGCACTGGAAGGAATAAACAACCCTCCCAGCACTGGGTTGGCCTCTGCCCCCTGCCACACAGCTCACATTGCAGCACCTGTGCCAAAGTCCAGCCTAACCACCAGGGCTGAGGAGGGGTTGGAGTGGTGGGCCAGCTGGTCACAGGGTGTCTGGGGAGAGACAAGGAAGAGTGGGGAGCTTCTGCTTCCCTCCCTTCCGTGATGGGACCACTAAGTCTCACTCTAGCTGAGACACAGCCTAGTCTCTATCAGCAGCACTGTCCAAACGCATTCCCTAGCCTTTGATTCTTGGAGTGCTGGCTGCAGACATCAGGCTGGAGGGGGACTGGGAGAGCAGAAGGAGAACTCTGACTGTTCCCTGAGGAAGCCCAGGGCCTCTGCAGGTCCAGTGTTTCCTCTGGGAGGGAGGTCTACACTTCCTGGGTACCTGGACAGCTCTTGAGGTGGGAGCATGGTCCTACTGAGAGCCACAGGAAAAGGCTGGAAGGTAAGGATGGGCCAAGGCTGCAGGGCTGCAGCAGCAGGGATATGAATGTGCGTTCCCTCCGGCATTGGCCAGGGTGGATGTGGAAGGACGCAAACAGTCCCACATGGGGAGGGTAGTCCTGAAGGGACTGCAGAGTCTAGCTGCTTCTCCCTGGGTTTTCTGAATGTCCAGTATACAGAGCTGTGTCCTGTATTAGTCACACACATCTGGAAACTATAGAATAGTTGCTTTAAGATCAACTCTCCCTGACACCAGCGGTGGTCAAGCAGAGTCCCAGAGGAAGCTCAGCATGTCTTAGAGAAGCACTGTTTGAGGTAGCTACAAGTCTCATCCCTCAGCTACACCAGGGACCAGGTGGGTCACACCAAGGGTACAGCTGCCAGGGGTGCTTAGAGGTACAAATTGGGTTGGTCATGCCCCAGATATGAGGGTCCAACTGACAGACCCTTGAGAAACTGGAAACTGGGATTGGCAAATCTCCTACTCATAAATTTTAAATGCTAGCAATTTCAATTAAACAATACATGTTGTGTGCTAAAAGCCACACTGGAGTGTGGACAGGGAAGCCGCAGAGGATGCTGACCCCTGCTCCTGAGAAGATGCACACTGCACCTCTGTGTCCTACCCGGGTCTTGGGAACAGCTGGCCTGATGCCTGACCCTTCCCCCGGGATCTAAGTTCAGAAAGGCCCATGGGAACCCACCTCTGCCTCAGTCCCTCTCATCTCTGTAGAGAGGTCTTGTCTTGCCAATGTCTAGGGGCAGAGATATAATGACAGCCCATCACCCTCAACTGTGGTCATCCCTGAGTCAGGCCAGTGCACTTAAAAGGGACAGGGCTGCCCTTCTGAGTCAGTCACCAATTTTGAACTTGGCCAGGCTGCAGGGGTTTCAAATTCTCCTGGCCTGGCCCTCTAGTCCACTGGAAAGGTACTAACTAGAATGAGATCACTGGAAGTGCTGGTGGGACTTCGGGCTGACCGGTGCCAGGCCCCCTGTGGAGCTGAATGGTACAGGCGGCAGAGGGACACCTAGCCAGGGCAGCGCTGCCTTGGGTGGCCAGGTTCTGGTCAGTCGCTAATGTGTCCACAGGTTCCACTGGTCTTATGGGGCTCTTTGTGCCCCAATATTTGTGGTTGGTTAAGTGATACCCCCAATGTGTTGCCATGAAGTGGGAGACCTCAGAAGTCCTGGATGACAGGAGGTGAGCCCTGTGAGGGTGTCAGGCTGGAGGGGATGGGAAACGGAAGAACAGAGGCAGAGTGGGGAAGGCGGAGGGGGCCTGCTAAGCATGAATGCATGAACCTGGCATTTCTAAGACCCACTGCTCCTGCCCATCAGGAGCTCTGGCCTGTGCAGCAGAGGTGGTGGCAAGGCACAGGGAAGCCCTACAGGGCGGTGGCCACCCACAGACTTCAGTGAACTCCATCCGTAAAGGGACATTTCACACCATTCTTCTGACTGAGAAGAACTTTCTCCAGGTGCCATTGATCTGATAACGCTCCAAAGTATAAGGTTTTAATTAGTAAGTTTTAACATATTTGCCACTATCACAAATACCTCCCAAAGTTATTTCATTTAAAAGTTGCCCAAGAGCTTGTAAATAGCCTTAGATAAACACCAAAAAAATTTAAAAGGAATGCAAGAGCCAAATAAAAGTCTGCTGGGGCCCCTTCTGCAGACTCCACTTTCAGGGCTCCTGTGACCAGAGTTGGTGAAGCGGCACACCACAGGCTGCCCTGAGAGCCCTCTAGATCCAGGGTCTACCACGTAGACCGCCGCAGACCAAGGCCCTCTCCAAGGGAGAGGTGGGGGTGGGCAGCTTTGAGCTAAAACCACTGAGGGAGATTATCTGCTCTTAACATCACTGCTTGCCAAAAACACAGATGGAATCAGAACCACGTGAAAGGAAGTGTTTGCTATCCATTTGCTTATGAAGTCTACCGCTTGGGGTCTCTAACTATAATTCTCAGTACAAGTATAAAACTCTGAAGAAGTATACTTACTATATTTCAATGCTGTTAAAAGTCTCTAACATTTTAGATCTGATGAAATATGGAATTCCATTTTAAGTGATGTAAAAATCAAAATTTTAGCCATGTAGTCTTTGAAAGTGAGATGTCTTTAGGATAACACTCAAAGTGCATAAAACAATTTCATGTGCATGGAAAACTCCAGGCAGAACATACACCCAAACTGATAAACAGCAGACACTGTTGAGGACTTGAGTGTGGACACTGTCCAAAGGAACTTAGACTTCTATGTTGTCTGAGTTTTTCTTTGAGAGGTTTTAGCTATAGGGTACGTGCACTCACCAGAAAAGACAGAGAGAGAGAGAGAGAGAAAGAGAGAGAAAGTGAGAAATCACCCCCCAGGGGGGATGGCCACGCCACAATTCCTTCTCTTCCATTCTCCTCTCGGGATCTTGGGCACACACGCACACGTGCCTGGCGTGGGTTTAAGCCATCAGGTCTGGAACTCAAACCATGGTCGACTATGTGGGTGTCCAGTGACATAGCCGTTATGCCAACTGCTGGTCCCTGTGGACTGAGTATTTTATAACATGAATGTGGCACTTACGTAATTAAAGTTAAATTCTAGGGCAGATAGGGGCACAGCAGTAAAATGCAATGCTCTGCGAGGATTACTCACATGAGAAGGTTCCTGGCTTAAGACTTCTCTCGTTATGCCAGGTAGCATTTGACCATGATCCAGGACTGGCTGAGGGCTGGGGTGGATCACAGAGTCACGACCCTGCTGGGGTGTTCTCTGTCTCTCTCTCATTCATGGAAGAAATGAACGTTTATAAAAATTAAATCCTGAGCCAGCGGTGGTATGGTGGCTGGGATGCTGAACTCCCACACAGCCAATTGCAGTTCAAGTCTCAGACCTGGTGGTTTGTTTTCTCCCTTTCTCTCTCTATGGAGAGTGCCCATGCCCTATAGCAACATTTTTTTTAAAAGAGGTTTTTGCTATAGGGCGTGTACACTTGCCAGAGAGACAGAGAGAGAAAGAGAGACAAAAGTGAGAAATCATCCACCCCCCAGGGCAGATGGCCATGCCACAATCCCTTCTCCTCCATTCTCCTCTCGGGATTTTAGGCATGGACACACATGTGCTTGGCATGAGTTTAAGCCACTGGGTCCAGGACTGAAACCGTGGCCGACTACATGGGAGTCCAGCGGCATGGCCATTACGCCAACTGCTGGTCCCGCCCTATAGCAAATTAAATAAATAAATAAATAAATAAATAAAATTAAATAATCTTTACAAAATTTAAATCCTTACCAGCATTTAGGGCAATAAAAATATTGACTACAGTCAGTAAATGTATGAAAAATACACATAAACAATAAAACAAAAAAGTTATAGGCCGTAAGGAGTAAAGTTGTTTAATCAGAGAACATTTTGGTGAAACTCTCATAGAAAGCACACACACAGAGATACACACACACAAATAAGGCTCCCCCCACACACACACACACCAAGTCTCAGCAAGAGACACAAAGAAAAAATTACATTATTTTGATTTGCAAAGGTTCTCAGACTCAACTCGGACATAAAAACCTCCAATGAGATCTTCAGAAAACTGATTTAAATGAGAACAGACTTCAATTTTTCCAATCTGGGAAAAGTACCTTTCAGCCATGTGACAAAGGCACCTGGTCACCCCACTCCCCCACCCTCATGCCTCCCACTGGGTTCAGATCAAGAAGGAGAGCCATGGGATTTTATCACAAAGCACGTGATCATTCTGCAGATAGTTCAAGGCAGAGAATATCTGCCAGTTGCATCCTGACCAAAAGAACAACAAAAAACCCCACAACCATTTCCCAACAAGACAATACCTAGAGACATCTGATTTTGCAAATTCAAGCCAACTAGAAACATGGTGGGAAAAAAAAATCCTCAGTGGGATTGTTTTGCTCCTGTTGAAGATTTGATCCCATAAAATGAGCCTAATGTTAATTGTTGGCACTGCAGTCCCTGAACTGGATTTCAATTAAGTGACAAACAACTACAAACGTAAATATACAGAGAAGAGTAGAACTTTAAGAAGGGCTCTCACCCTTGTCCCTGCTTCAGATCCCACCTATGGTCCCTTCCTGCAGAGACGTGCTGACTACAGGAATGCACAGCTGTGCAGTGGCACCCCCAGAGCTGAGGGAAGCAGGTAGCCCTGGTCCCAGCAGATTTGGTAAAGAGGCCATGTAGCCAGGCAGGACTTGACGAGGTTGTTGTGGGGACTCTAAGATAGGCCCCAAAAGGGGGCCCTGCCCACATCTCTCCACTCCCCAGAAACAGAGCTTTGCTAGCTGTGACCAAGGCTCCCTCTGGTCTCACACTACTGGGCTGTCTCTGGGAAGCAGCCTTTGCAGTTCCCCTGATTCCCACTAAACTTTTGGGAGGTTAAGGAGAGAAAGGAGGGCCAAAGTCCTTGCAGGTGTGAGCACAGGTCTTCACCAACTCACACATTCAGGGATGAATATGAGCACCCTGGTCCCAGTGGCTTGAGAGACTCACCAAGCACATATGCATATATGCCTCAAATCAAGACAGTATGGAGAAATGGAGAATAGGTTGTGGCATGACCATGCCCCCTTGGGGAAGCTTTCTCCCTCCTTTTCTCTCTCTGGCAAACACATGTGCCTCTAGTAATTAAAAAAGTATGTATTTTTTATACATATATAAAAAAGGGGGTATGACATATTTTGATACATGTACACAATGTGCAGTGATCAAATCAGGGCCAACTACTGCTACCTGGCACCTCAATCATTTATCTTTTCTTTGTGTTGGGAATATTCAAAATCTTCTCTTCCAGCTTTTTTGAAAAATATGATAAATTATTACATATAGTCTGTTATCAAACTCTGTAACTTACTCATCCTACTGAGGTGTAATTTGGTGTCTGTTAACCAAACTCTCCTAACACCCCCTCCCCTTCCCAACTTCTAGTAACCACTACTCTGCTCTCTCCAGTAAGATCAAGCCTTTTAGCTTCTGCACGTGAAAACACTTGGCACTTCTCTTTCTGTGCCTGGCTTATCACATTTAGCATAATGTCCTGGCCTGACCTCATCCCACAGGCATGCCAGCACCCAGGATGAAGTAGAGCTGAGTTGTGGGTACTCAGCCTGGCACACAACAGCAGGGCAGGCCTATCTGTTGGAACACCCTTGAACCCACGCTGGTCCCTGGGTTTTGGAAGAATCAGTCTGCTCCTTTTCAAGGGGTGGCTTTGCCTCAGCTTCGGTTAGTATCCACGTCTACTAAGGACAACCAGGGCACAGGCACAGTGTGGTGGGGCAGGAACTCACCAGGCTGTTGGACTGCTTGGTGACCTTCAATATGTCATTGTGAAAATGCCTGAGAATATGGCCCACTGTTCAGAGCTCATTTTGTGTGGGAAAGCAGGTCACCTGAAGCACCATGTCCTCAAGCATGCTCAGAGGGGAACATGTCTGCTTCCTAAGCTCCCTTCCTTTGAGCATGGGCCAGTATGTAATTCTCAGGTAAGAAGAGCCTGGCTTCCTCTACACAGCGTGGGCTCAAGTGGGCAAGAACCACACACTTTGCATGTGGAAGTTGATCTACCACAGAGCACAAGGTTCAGTGTAGTAGCTGAGAACAGGGTGGGAAGAGGCAAAGACTGACACCAGTGTTTTGACAGCCCAGGCTGCTCTGTGCTGAGGCAGAGCCCAGAGGTCGTAGTCTCCATGTGACTGAGGACCTCGGTGGTGAAGCTGACTACTCTGCCACGTAGACCGGTTGGTTGACAGGACACTCAAAGTCAACGGGGAGTCAACTTTCACAATTCTGTCCAGACCCTCGGCAGTCATCACATGCTTGGGGGAACCTGAAGAGACTCTGTGATGGCTACCCATGGAGCCTGGGATTGTAGGAACACATGGCTGGTGAACACATGCTGGCTAAAGTGTCTGGGGTCTTCTGAACTGAAGAACACATAGTTCCAGGGGATCATCAAGTGGCATGGTGGTTAAGGTGCTAGCATTCCCACATGGACCACAGTTTGAGTCTTGGACCTGGTGGCTTGCTTTCTCACTTTCCCTCTGTGTGTGTGTGTGTTTGGTAAAATTAAAATGAATGAGTGAATAAATAATTTTTTTTTAAAGAACACATGAGGACTAGCAGTTAGTGTAATGGCTATGTTGCTGGACTCCCACATAGTCGACCACGGTTCAAGTCCCAAACCCAGTGGCTTAAACTCAAGCCAGGCGCGTGTGCGTGCGTGCCCAAGATCCCAAGAGGAGAATGGAGGAAAAGGGATTGCGGCGTGGCCATCCCCTCTGGGGGGTGATTTCTCGCTTTCTGTCTCTCTGTCTGTCTGGCGAGTGCACGCGCCCTATAGAAAAACCTCTCCAAAAAAATAAATAAATAAATAAAAGAACACATGGTTCCATCTCCTCCTGCTAAGTGTGGGTGAGGGCAGCTCTCTGCCCTCTCCATATGCTCTTAGCACCAAGCACTGGAGGTTCTGAGCCTGGGGAAAGCCTGTGGGGTCAACATTTCTTTGCATCTTTTGTGGTGGCTTACTTTGGTGACACTGTATAAACAGGTGGCCAAAAGGAAAGATGGAATGAGTTTACAAGGGGCATAATATCTACAGGAATTTGCTAAATGTGATACTTCCCTTTCTGTAGGGTCTTCTCTGTGATCTGGCCACAGTGTTGGTGTCTGGGAATAAATGGCTCCAAGTATGTCACGGGGCTTTCTGCAGTCATGGGGCAGTTTCAGTCCCTGCCATGGCCCTGCAGAATCAGGGGCCAGAAATGTCAGTAATTGGGGTGAGCAGCTGATAAGATTAGTTCTAGGGATGCTATCCAGTCCAGACCAAAGAAACCGTCGAAACCTGGTCCACGAACTCCAGTTTTCGGGCCTACTCCAAGGATCAGAGACTGTGTTGAGGGACACCTGCATGCTAAACATCGCCTGCACGGCCCAGGGGACTGGGACTTGTCCTATGCGGCCATCATTGTTGACCACTACTCCCCTTCTCTGGAAACCTGGCTTCTTTGTGAGCAGCGCCCCAGGGATAGCTGATGTGGCCTACCTAGATAGAAATGCGGCCTGCCTTTCATGTGACCTTGTCTGTTGCTGAGCTGGACCACTGGGTGTTTGAGCTTCCTGCCAAATGAAGGCACCATACACAGCATTTTCTCATTCTGGTATCACGGTGCTCGTCCACGTGAAATACACGCTGTGGTGTGGTGTGGCTGCTATCCAGCCCCCTAGGTATGACTGTCATTTTTTAAATATATCTTATAGAGGCTGTGGGGCACCCTAGTTGAGAAACCTTCTGATCACTCTGAAGTGGTCTGAGGGAGAGAGACAGGCTGCTAGGACTACAGCTCGCCCTGGCCTCCAGAGTCCAGCCATCACCTCTGGCCCTGTGTTCTGCTCTGTGGGGATCAACAGAGGCTTTCCCAGAGGCAGAGTAACCCAGAGAAAGGGCCCATTGTCTTTCCCAGAGCTCATAGAGCAAAGATAAAGAGCTCCCTCCCCTAAACAGAGTGGAGAGAAGGAAGCTGCAGTGCAGCCTATAAAGCCAGACCAAATAGGTAAAGGAACTGCACCGGCCCTGCCCCCACACAGCAGTGCGCAGGGGATGTGTGAGCAAGGAGCAGTCTCCTTCCGAGGAGCTGCTCTCCAGTGGGTACCCAGGGGTTTAAAGGACCCACTGAGTCAGGTGACTTGTGAAGCATCCCCGAAATTACAGAGCGTGGTGGAGAATGCTCTCAACAGGGATCCGCAAGAACCGAGCCAGCTACTGCCAGCTGCAGAGAACTGGGTCAAGTCATTTAATCCCCTTGCCTTTTCCCATGCAGAAAACAAGAGCTACTAGATTCAATGCTTAAGAAGTTTTTTACAGCAAGGGAAACTCTTCTTCCTCACGGAGATCTCTGCAGCCTCTTCCCATTCCCACCACCCAGAGGGAAGAGGCGGCTCTGGGGACACAGCATCAGGGCTCAAATGCCACAGGTGTCCTTCACGTTCTGTTGCTACCGCATTGACTGTTGGGGCTGAACAAAGGCGTTACACAGCCTGGGGAGGATGTTAAGAACTGAGGAGTAAGGGAGAATGGGGAGTAAGGAGTCTGAAGTTGAAGTGACCCACCTGGGGTCCAACTGGGACAACAGAAGGCTCATCCTTCCTACAAAGAGGAAAATGTGACTAGAGCAAACAGGCTCATGCTGTTCAAGTTTTGTGGGGAAAATGCAGCTCATGTGCAGATCTCTAGGTTGCTAGTTGATGCCAGAAAGAGGCAGCGGCTGCTAACCCAGGCAGGCAGGAGGGCTCCTGGAACACTCACCAGCTCTAGTCAGAAACATGGGAACCAGCAGTTAGCATAATGGCTATGTCGCTGGACTCCCAGGTAGTCGACTGCAGTTTGAGTCCCGGACCTGGTGGCTTAAACTCACGCCAGGCCATGTGCGTGCGTGCCCAAGATCCCGAGAGGAGAATGGAGAAGGGACTGTAGGGTGGCCATCCCCCCTGGGGGGTGATTTCTAGCTTTCTGTCTCTGTCTTTTCTGGCGAGCGCACGCACCCTATAGCAAAAACCTCTCCAAAAAAAAGAAAAGAAACATGGAGCAGACCTCTGCAGTACAGAGGCTTTAAAAGCAATGAAGCTATGAGTTATGAGAACAGACCACAGGGTGGTGGGGATGGGCCTAGGGCGGGCCAGTCAGGGAGCTCCAGAGGACTCCAAGCAGCACCAGGATAGTCCCACTCCCAGCCAGAGGAAACTGAGGCTTTGCCCTGGACACCACCTTGTCTGTGCAGGGAGAGTGTCCCACTGCCTCTCCCAGGACTATGAGCAGCACAGTGCTTAACAGAGCAGGTGTGAGGCATGCAGTGGAGGGATGCGCATGAGGCGGATGGGAGCTGCCAACAGTCACTCAGCAGGTCAGCAACAGAGCCTAGTGAGTGCTTGGGTCACCTGACTCTCACCCTCCCACAGCACTGGGTGGGTGACTCCCCCATGGCCTTGACCTAGGCAAGAGGAAATTAGGAAGCTGGGTTCTCGCCTCAGGAATCCTGGACAGAAGTCCAGGGAGGTGGCTGATAGTGTGCAGTCCCGAGACTTGGGTTTCTTCCCAGGCTGAGAAGTCATGTCCACTGCTCTGCTCAAACACTGGGCTCCAGGTCAAGCTGGGACACAGCAACAAACCTGAGTAAGCTCCTCGGAGGATCATATTTCTCCCTGATGTCACGGTTTATTTCTTTGATCTCCTTGGCCCTCTGTGTACACACATAGCAGCTTCCTGTCATCCAGACTTCCTCAAGCTTCATGAAGTGAGTGAAAAAGAGCAGCCAAACCCAGGGCAGAAAAACACCCTGTGTTCCTGTCATGGTCCTGGGGTGGGGCACCTCCTGCCCAAGAATTAAAGGGAAGTTGCCCACATCAAAGCACGGCAGCCTCTAAGAACTTCCTTGGGGCCCCGAATCAGAACACCGCAGGATGACTAAAACAGATGCTGGCTTCTCTTGCCTCCACCTCAGTGTCTCCCCTGACCCTACCTGGAGCCCCTGCCTGGTTGGAATCTGGTTGGCTGAATACTGTACACAGAAGGAAAGTCTTGATAGGGTTGGGAAGAGCAGCCCATGTCCCATGTCCTCTTCTCCTGGAGGCCTCCTCCCTGACCTGGACCTTGTCTATAGGGTTGGCCTTTCCAACAGGTTAAGCCCAAGTTGACTTAAGAGGTGAGAATAATAGCAAACCAAGAACTTATACTGAAACTGCTTCTGTGCAGCCTCATGCCCCACAGAAGGAAGATGTGTAGGAAACCAAGCCTCATTGCTTCCTGCTCATCTCTAATCTCAGCACTAGGCATAAGCATGTCACTGCTGCCCACTGACCACCCCTGGAGGACTGCAGACTCTTAGACGTCCTATCCTGCTATGCTGGGTCCCCAGGGCTGTATGGAACGAAGAGCAGAGGCCAAGACTCTTTAGAAGCTCTCAGGGGGAAGGTCCTGATATGGCAGAATAAGGACCAAGGTTAGAAAAGGGAGCCATCCACATAGGACACCCTAGGCAGATGGCTCATTTTCATAAACAGACAGGGGGAGGGCTCTAACTCAGCATCGCAGATAGGGCAAGGTTTCTCTCTTAGACTTTCATATTTCTCATTAGTCTTTTCATCATAGCAGTGGGACTGAACTTATGTAAATACAGTTTTAAGGAGCATTAGGAGTTGAACTCATTCAGTTTCCCTATAAAGTCCAATCCATTGGTGTGGTCACCTGCAAAGGGCCTGAGGTTGGATTAAGAATCACAGGTGGAGTTCTCTGTCAGTCCAACCACTTTTCTACCTCAGGCATCTGTTGATGTTTGTAGGGTTAAAATAACTCTGTTGGATGAGGAAGGGGGAAATCTGCCAGTTCCCATTGTCCCAAAACTGGTTAGTCCAATGAGGGGGTCAACCTTGCCCGGGGCACAACTCACCCAACCTATCTCTCCTGTCACCAGGCAAAGCCTGCAGTCAACTCACAACTCTACAAAACTGATGGACTTAAAAATGTGTGCCCTAAAAGTAACTGAGAACTACTGGAATGTGTTGTAAAGCCCACCCTTCCACAGGATGTGAGCACAGTGTTAGCATGAAACATGAGCTGAGCAGGGCAGAAGCTTGCAGGGCTGGCCAGGCCTCCTCTCCCTCTCCCACCTGGGAGGGTACAGAGAGCAGCTGTCAGTGAGGACTGGGTCGTCCCGGGTAGTAGAGAACTGCAACAGTCAGTCGAACCCTGTTTACAAATGAGGGCACAGCCCCAACGGCTCAGTGACTGGCAAACTGGACAGAGCCCAGGTTCTTCAATTTGCCCTGGACACAGTCTCCCCCAACCCCATTGTATTTTTAAGGTCTCTCAGGCAGAGAAATAAATCCTAACCAGTGGGGTACCCGTTATAAACTACCAGGAACACTATAAGCATGTTCTATGGGCAACCTTGGTGACAGCAACTCTGACAGATTGTGAGCCCTGGACACAGTGGAATGGCAGCTGCTTAAATGATGAGAAACAGGCTTACAGGCTTGTCCCCCACCTGTACGTACCTCCCCTAGACCACGAAGCCCCTTGCCTTTCTGTATTTCTTCAGACCCAATCAGAAGTTTTCAAGGTCAGGAAACACCAACCTATCACCCTCCCTCCCTCCCACCTAGTAAATGCAGTATCTTTAGAGATTTGCTCATTAAAAGACTAAACCTTAATCAGACTTATTAACTCAATTATTAAAATTTGAACAGATAACTAAACAGTGGCAAATTACTTTCTCTGAAAAGCAAGGAAGAACAGGAATTCTTTTGTTTTTGGTTTTTATTTGCCAGAGGGCATATGTGCTAACCAGAGACCCTGGGGGAGGGGGTGAAGGGTACACAGGGAGAAAGCCACCCCCACTGGGGTGGGGTCATGCTGCAATCCCTTGTCCTCCATTTTTTCATCCTGTAGGGATTTGGGGCATGCATACTCATGTCGCTGGTATGTTTTTCAAGCCATCAGGGCCAGGATTTGAACCATGCAGCCCACTATGTGGAATCTGGTTCCCTTAACTACCAGGCCACAGAGTGGAACAGGAAGTGCTTTTTTTTTTGGAGAGATTTTCACTGTAGGGCACGTGCGCTCGCCAGACAGACAGAGAGAGACATAGAGACAGAAAGCGAGAAATCACCCCCCAGGGGGGATGGTCACGCCGCAATCCCTTCTCCTCCATTCTCCTCTCGGGATCTTGGGCACGCACACACACGCGCCTGGCGTGAGTTTTAAGCCACCGGGTCCGGGACACGAACCGCGGTCGACTACGTGGGAGTCCAGCGACATAGCCATTATGTCAACTGCTGGTTCCCCCCCCTTTTTTTTTTAATTAAACTTTTACCTTGAGATAATTATAGACATGCCTGCCAGAAACGACACCCCTGGCCTTCTCTCTGGTTTCCTCCAACAGATGCATCTGTCGGGCCAGAGTCAAACACACCAGGGTCCAGACACCGGTATGACTGCAAAGATCAATGGGCCTTTTAAATGATCAGAAAATATGCAGGTTTAATTCACAGTCATTATATAAAACACACAGATAAAAAAGTATAAATTGTTTAAAGGCTAATTCTCCCAACCTCCCTCCCAGCAAAATATTTGGTTAAACTAACATGTGTGTGATATTTAGTGGCTTCCTTGCACAAATGGGATAATAATAAAGTTTCCTCCTCCCACTTCGTTTGAGACATTCTGAGTAAAATAATTTCACAAGATGTGCATATCAACAATTCAGGAAGTTGCCGCTTTGATAAACCACATACACTGCCAAGGTTTCCACAAGTTGACGACTCTGCAGGTACCAGCGATGCGGACACTGAGGCGGACACCGGCTCTGTCGTCGAGGCGCTCACAGGCAGGCGCACGTGAGCTCCTGGAGGACAGGGAGAGTGGCCACCCCGTCCAGCTGCAGAGTATGATGGGGGTACAAGGATGCCTTCTGGCTGGGGCAGTGCTCCTTCCAGAGCTCGGCTTCCACCTGCGATCCTGGAGCAAGGGGATGACACCCATTTTTCAACCTTCTCACAGTGACTTTATTTTAAAAGCATAAAAGCAGAACACACAGGTACAAAGGGATACAAATGACAAAGTAAAGCTGGTGTAAGAAAATGTCAGAGATTCAGAGATAACTATCTGTGCTTCACTGATGCATCAAATGATAAAACCAAGGGGTGAGTCTGAAAACTACTGAGATTGTGGGGCACAGTGTGACAGCAGGTGATGTCATCTGTGAGGAGACATGAAAGCATCTGACCCACCACTGCTTGGTTCAGATCCTGGCTCGACCACTTAAGTTAGCTGCCAATTTCCAGTATAGAAGAAACCCTACCTACATGTCAGTTAGATGTTAGTGAAAATACAGGTGCTTTTTTCCTCCTCCACATTCTAAATCCCTGAACTTAAGACCCCAACTACAGAAAAAGACAAAATCTCAGCCCCAGCCCCATCTAATATCATGCACGCCCCATAGAAAGCCAAGAACCGCCAGGCAGGGCTTCCCCCAGGATTCCTTCCAAGGAAGGGGCTTCTGACTCTATGCCCTGTTTCTCCTCATCCAAATTTGCCCAAGTGTCCATTCTCATTCCACCTGGGCCCTGCCCATAATGAAAACTTTAAGATGCATTTCCTGAAAACATGCATGCCAATAAATTTAGACTCCAGATTCCCAATAGAGCCCAACTCCTTGTTTTACAAAGAAGGAAGTGAGGATTTCCAGGGGGAGGCCTGTCTAAGGTCAGAGCACAAGTCTAAGGCAGAGCAAGGATGGTGACCCTTGAAGCCTGGCCAGCGTGCCAGGGGCTCTTCTATACCACCTTTCCTCTTAAAAAATCCCTGTAGCCCTGGCTGACAGTGGGACCTGCCTCCCTAGCCTCCAGAGTGGCCCTTATTAGAGATGTGGTTCCACGAAGGGGACTAGTAACCGGCCCAGCCACAGAAAAGCACCTCCCACCATTTCCAAACACAGCTTGTGTTCAGCAGCCCAAGCTGGTTCCAACAAACACCAGAACAAACCGGAAAACACAATCTTGGGACATGAAAGCCATGGCAACCACAGGTACCTTTAGTAGCTAGTGCTGAATTTCACAAGGAAAACTTTAAGCTTTTTATTCTGCTTCTCTTTTAACCCAAGGATTAAAATGAAAATTTGTAGTGTGAGGCAGTTTGTTAAATGTCAAGATAAAAGGCAGGAGACACTGGCCACTCTATTCTCTGCTATTTGATGCCTCAAGTGTCTGTACAAGGGATTCTCTGGTTTCAGCCCCTGGGCTTGTAGACAGCAGAGCCTCTAACCACGAGAAATGTTCCTGGATAGGAGGGAAACCTAGTCTGTCCTGAGAGAACACATTTTACAGAGATCAGATCAGGTTTCTGGAAACAAAAAGTCCTAAGATACTCCAAGATACTATTTTTATCTAGAATATGCTTTTCTATTTCACGAGCTGTCCACCCCTTTGCTCAACATCACAGCACACGCAGCCTGGTCCCTAGAGAGCTCACTCTTCAGTGGTAGATGACAGATACATGGACAAGCCGAAGAAAGACACCGGTATACTAAGGGGGTGGGGGGGGCACGGGGAGGGTACTGTGGTATCTTATGTCAGACAGCACAAGGAAAGGTGAGAGGTGCAGCTGACGGTATGTGGGGCCAGCCCAGAGAAGGCAAAGAACGTTACCTCTGCCCCTTTGTCTAGCAAGGCCTGCTCCTCTGCTGCAGCAGACACCCTGGTGTAGGGTGGAAGTGGTGAAGCAGTGTACCCCATAGTGCACGGCTCAGGGAATCTGCTTGGGGGCTGTCGATTCAGTCACTGTGGTGGGGGCTTGCTCCGTACAAAGCCAGTGCTTAGTGTTTCCAGGACAAAAGAAAGAACTGACCCTATTCCAAGGAATCTCAGATGGGGAAAAAACAAGAACAAGGTGAGCTACAACTGAGGCTTGCTTCTCAGACTGCAGGATGATGTAGTCGGCACGGGGGTGGGGGGTGGGAGTGGGGAGGCGTGGACACTGAGCTGCTGCAGGTTGGTGGGAGGAGATACCAAAGATGGCAGCAGAGATGGAGAGGTCAGGAGATCAGGGAAGGTGTGAGGAAGGACTCTACTGCTGAAAGTCAACTGTGGGGTAACCCCCATGCAGGCTGGTAGGCTCATAGCCTGAAGCTGGAGGACACACACAGCTTTCCATAAGAAACAACAGCAAAAGAAGGCGGAGGACTTTCACTGGGAAAATTTCCGGTCCAAGGAAACAAGCAGGTTATAAGACCAAAGGACCTACCACCCCCTCAGCATGTCCATTTCCAGAGAGACCACACTGCTTCCCTGATGGGGGTGAGGGGCCAGTGTTTCTTTTTATTCTCTACTTACAGGTCAGTTTTTTTGTTTGTTTTGCTGGACTTCATCTGGAACCTTGCTTTCTCACACCAGCCTTAATTAAGGTCTTTTTTTTAAAGATAGGAGAGCCCCTTTCGCTGCTTCCTCCAGAATTATGGCAGTTCAGAGAAAAACTAGGCTCTCTTCTTTCATTGGCTAGAGTGAACTCCACAGCACCTTTTTCTTTTTTTAATTGCCAGAAGGTGCCTGTGCTCAGAAAGGGGCTGGGAAAGAGGGAAAGCACTCTCTCAGACGAGGTTCAGAAGAGAGCAATCAAACTCCCAGCTGTTCACACTATTTTCCTCAAGATGGATTCGCTGTTGTTCCTTTAGGGGAAGAACAACAGATCCTCATTCACACAGACCAGAAAATTCCTTAGGAAATTTGATCATGGCAATATGGTTTTCTTTGACAATGAGTATACACCAACTTTATTTTGTCTTTTTTGTTTTGTTTTGTTTTAATTGCTAGAGGCATGAGCACTCAGCAGAGAGACAGAGAGAAAGAAAGCACCCTTCAATGGGGTGTGGTCACACCAGTCCTTTGCTACTCCATTTCTCCATCCCATCAGGATTTTGGGCAAGCACACATACTTTTTTACCCCAAGCCTCCAGGGGCCAACCATAGTTGGCAACGTAGGATTCAGTTCCCAATGTACAAGGCTTAACACTGCACTAAGAGCTGGCCCAGCACCTTCTCTTTCTATAGATTCTATAGAAAAGTCATGGGCAAGCCCCCAATATGGGGACAGTCAACTGCTCACTGAAACAGAGATCTGAGTGGGCCTCCTGACTCGAGAGAGAGGCCTCCTGGTCCCCAGATCCCCAAGGGCTCTGCTCCCCACTATTCTTCCCGCCAGACTTCAATCCTTCCTTAGGGTTGATTTTCACCCAGATCTAGGGAGAAGTAAAACAGGCCTCTTGGCTTGGCTCCTCTTTTGTGTAACAGCTTTGTTTATCCACTTGCAGGACCGCATAATAGGCTCTAATTTGATTTTGGGCATAAGGACGCTGTCTAATGATTTACAATACTCCCTGTTTCTTTCGGTTACTACTGGGCCGATTCAGGCTTGGAGCCCAGCTGCATTATGCATGGTCAAGCAGCTTATGTGGAATGTCACAGTTATGGCTTCTAGGCAAGAGTGATAATTGGATTGGAAGGCAAAGGTCACATACACAGTAGTGCTTCTGTGTGTTAACAGAAGGTTTCTCTGCTCTGCGGCTTCCTAGCCAAGCCCATTTCCTTCCTAGCTATTAAAATTCTAATCTGGCTTCATTTCATCTGCTGAAAAGTATGACTAACTAGGAATCCAAGACTGCATTTTGTTTTTAAACTAGAAATGCCATTTTGGCTGGTTATTGACCAGTGTGAGCAGAGCTGAGCAAAATACTATGCACAGGTAACATAAATAACATTTAACATACATTAAGCCATACTTCTCAATAACTTGCAAAACATTAGCTGATAGCTGTTCCTAATTTGTCAGCACTGATCTTGCCATTTTAATGAAAATGAGATTCTTAATGTTTAAAAAAAGTATACCACAAAAGTACAAAAAGAGCCATCTCCCATCTATTCAATAGATAAAGGCTCTAGACTCCAGGATCTGCAGCTTGCACAGAAAACTAAGGGACCTACGGTATCCACAGAGGGTAGTGTCTAGTACTGTTTCCCTCAAGGAAAAAAAATTTTTTTTGGCATAAGATTTTCAAATATGTTTGCCCTGTTTCAATCTAGTAGTCTCTGGATTGCCTTCTTCACCACTGCTCTTGTGTACTGTGTTAGCTGTTGTTAAAAAGTGCTATGACTTAGGGTATTAAGGAAGCACCAAAACCAACTTATTACACCTCCGTAGCCCTTTCCTTTTTCACCTGCACCCCCGACTTTAAGGGAGCACCTGGCAAGGGGTCCTCTGCCCTATGCAGGTACAGTGCCACCTATCCAGGCTATCCAGGGGCTTGCAAAAATAAGCTATGGGATGGTGTGTGTGTGTGTGTGTGTGTGTGTTATTCAGCCCCCAAAAGAGGAATCAGTAGAACCAAAACTAACAAATGATTTGTTGAACATCTATCATTATGCCTATTTTGTTAAATCAATGACATTTAATGTGTCACACAGCGGGAGGGAGGGGGTCAAATGTGAGTCTTTTCAAAAGTATTAATCCCTCAGTCCTTTCCCTCCAGGGGAAAGGAAGGACAGAACACTCCTCCCGCAGGCAGTAGTGGAGGCAGGGACCACTCCCCTAATTATCAAATGAGGTTGGGCCCAGAGACAAGGTTCACCCACCGTCACAGAGCCAGTGGGCCGGGCAGCGCTTGGACCTCTGAGGGTCCACAGAGTTCCGAACCCTGGGGGTCCTAGAAACAAAGCAGCTTGCTCTGGGTGGGGCGGGTGCTCCTTTCGAGGGAGGAGGGTGTTCATCGTAGTAAGAGCTCCTGGCCTGTCAAGAGTGCAGGAGACTACGGTCCAGGCGTCCAAGGGTGGCACTCGGCAAGCCGCCCGCCCACCCCCCAGCAAGCCCAGGTCCTCCCTCAGGATGCTCTAGGCTGGCTCTAAACAGCTCTCAGGAGAGCAGAGGGGCGGGGTCTCGCCCGGGGGCTATCAGCCGGGGAGGGGCTGCTCAGAGAACCGGTCCGCAGAGCCAGCCTCTGACATCTAGGCCCCTCCTGGGGAACGCGCCCCCGGCCCGGCCACCGGCCACCTGTCATCGCCCGGGCGGGGCGACCACGAGCTCCGGGCGGAGGCGGGGCCGGGAAGAGAGGGCGCCCCCAGGCCCCGGATCCAGCCGCACCCTCGGCGGCCCGCGCACTGACCTCCGCATCCCGGCCGTCAGGTCTCTCCAGGCGCAGGTAGCCCCAATTCAGACACCCAGATCATGGTGCGCTCCCGCCCAACCCGGCCCTCAACGCCCCCAGACCCGTCGCAGCACTCATGCACTGCGCATGTCAGGTAGGCCAGACTGGGCCGGAACCAGATCTAGCCGGTCGGGCGGTGACGCAAGCGCGCCCAGAGTTCTCAGCGTAGGGGTGGGGCCTTGGCGTGTGGGCGGGGCTCTGACATGCCTCTGGCCTGCCCTGTCTGGTTAGCCAGGGCCTTTGCTGTGTCCCTTAAGGCACAAAGGAACTCCAGCAAGGGGGCAAGGGACGGCAGGAAGGGAAGGTCGGGGACAAGGGTTGGCACTCATCGCGTACTGCTTCACGGCCCTTCTTTAATAGGGCGTTTTTTTTTTTTTTTTTTTTTTTTAAATAGGGCTGTTTTGACAATTAAACAGAAAAGTCTGGACAACTAATAGGTCTCACACTAGATGTTTGCCTTCTTCAGGACTGGCCTCTGGCTCTGCTGGCCCAGGCCGCTCGCCAACACTAGGCGCAAGAAAGCCACCTGGCACAGTGCTCGCAGTGCCGAAGACATATATCCAAATCTGATCAGCAGGCTTTGTTTCCAGCATGCTCTCCGCCATTCCTCGTCTCCACCACCGAGGAACCCAGCTTCTACAAACCTGACCCTGCTAGGGTCAACAAACACTTTTCCTTTCCCTTTCCCTGGAGCAATTTTGGTATCCGGCTTGCTTTCCAGACACCCCCCCCCCTCTTCCTCTTACTTAGATCTCATCTCCCACCTCAGCATGAGGGGCTTAACCCAGAGTGGTGATGTCATATACTCCTCTCAGAGTCTGCCACTACAGGTAGGCACGGTCTGCTCACCTGTATACTGATATACTATCCAGCACAAAGACAGGTACTCAATAAATGCTCACTGAGTAATAAATGAATCACACAGCCTTTCTCTCCCCGGTCAATGACACTGAAATCTCTTCCAGTTTGTGTTCCCTTCCCTAAGATCAAGATTGCAGATCAGTCAGAGCAAACTGCAACCACATTCCCGCAACCAGGAGCCTGCCAAATCCACCCAAGTGCCTGCAGTGAGCACTAAAGGCTGGGCGTGTTCCAAGAAGGGGAGGAGGGAGGAGCCCAGACTCCTTCCCCAAGCAGGATAGCTAGCTTCTTCCTGTCATAGCGCCCCCTAGGCAAAGGACTTGAGCCAGGCATCCCAGGACAAGCTGTGCTCTGGCCACTGCAGTATGTTCTAGAAGCCCTTCCCCCACCATGTTCAGCTAGAGGGTGTGGGCGTTCTACTTTTGGCTGTGGGTGTCCCAGCTCCCTAGTGTGATAAGGATCTTTAAGGCCCCAGAGCCAAGACAGCAACTTGTGTTTTTCCTCTTGGCCATTTCACCACTACCCACAGACCTATCCACACAGAGGCTTGCTCAATCATGGTTGTGAGGGCAGGCCCTCCTGGATTACAGAGACCTTGCCAGAGCTGGATGGACACAGCGAAAGTGGGGACCTGCCTGCCCGCTGCAGAAAGCCTCTGCACTGACTTGTTTGATTCCCATGCTTTGGCATCACTATCCCCATTTTAACAGAGAAGTAAACTGGTGCTCAGGAATGTTTTAAAAAATTTCCAGGATGACCATTTTGTGGAATGGGCTCAATTGTGCGTCTTCAGAAACCTGGTTCTTCGCATATTTGCAGTGTGAATCCTCAGGTCCAGGGTACCCACCTGCCAACACACAGGAGCCCTCTTACTAGGTTTCTCAGTCCCATTATGCTGTGCTGGTGACTCAGTGGGCTGTTTTGGGAGACTACACAATCAAGAGAGTCGTAGCAGGGAGCATAGGGCTTGGTTGTCAGCCCCACTAGAACAGAGAGGGGTGGTGGCTGAGGGCATGTGGCACACAGAGGGCTTCATTTCATCTCACATACCCAACCACCCAGTTAGCCACCCTTTTCGTAAAAGACAAGGGAACCAAGGCTCAGCAGGAGTGTGAAACATACCAGCCAGTGTCTCTTCCGAATCCCTTCTTTGACAGGTGACTAGGCTGTAAGACTATGCTCTATCCTTGACACCCACAAAGCCACACACAGAGGCCTGACACATCAGGCAAGTGGGTTCTTCCTAGACAGGTGCTACCATACCTGCTTCCTATCAGCCATCTGCCCCTGGGCCCCAACACAGAGCATCACGCACAAGGTTGTCTACTGCTACCCATTAGCTTAGGTCCCCCAGAGAGGTGGCAGCCAGTATAGTCCCAAGAGTGGAGTGGTGGAGGTGTGACCAAGAGGGATGCCTGCATTCTGCCTGGAAGTGGCCTCTGGCTCAGAGCAGCAGGGCTGTGTCCACACAGAGACTCTAGGATTCTCTGTCCATAGCAGCCCAGCAGGCTCTGGTCAAGAAGAGAGGCACATGAGAGGAATATGTACATATTCCACAAACACTTGTTAAGTATTTGTGCTACTGTTCTAAGTGCTAAATATACTACAGTGAACAAAATAGACAAAAGTGCCTGCCTGCTGAGAAATTATTTTGAAGCTAGAATATTGAGAAAAATTAGGTGGGGGAAAAAGTGTGTGGGGAGGCATAGACTTATTCTCTGAAGTGTGAAACAGAGGAGGAGGATGGAGGTCAGAGACAGCATTGGCAGGTGTCCCCTGCATAGAGACTGGAAAAAAGGGCACAGCGTATGGACACCTGAGGAGAAGTGGATCAGGTGGAGGAGAATGACGGCAAGCACCAAAGTCCTTGAAAGGAGCAGAGAGTACAGGGTGACCAAGGTGATGTCCTGAGGGGGTCTGTAAGAGTGACCTGGCTACCCAACCCCCCCAGGCAATAAAAATGAACCTTTGCAGGTGGCATGGTGGTTGGGGCAATAGTTCGAGGCTCAGACCTGGTGGCTTGGTTTCTCACTTTCCCTTTCTTTCTGTCTCTCTCTGGAGAGTGCACATGACCTGTAGCAAATTAAAAGAGCCTTCGCACCCATGGCTCAGACATCCCTGAGACTATGGAGCCCATTTGGAGTGATTCATGAAAGACTATGTCCCCAGATTCTTTTCATTAACCAACTGCTTAGTGAATTAGTATGCTACTTCCCAGAGCTGTTAGATTTGTAAAAGCCACAGGGACACTGCAGGGTTTGGTGAATGTGCCCCACCCTGATTCAGAGAACTGCTTATGGCCTCCAAAGCTGGATATATGGTACTGCTTCCCTCCTATTCAGCCTGCCTAGAACAGCAGGTCTAGGATGGGACTCAGGAGTGTCTATGTTGGGGGGAGGGGTGTATGAAGCCCCAGGAAGGAGTGTCCGCTGTCTGCCAAACAGGAGGAAGCAGAGCAAAGTACTGTGAAGGCCTTTCATGACGTTGCTGCTCTTGTCTGCAAGTTAATCCCTCCTTTCGCTGGTAGCACAGGCATTCATCACATGGCATGAAAGCTGTGAGGTCCCAGGAAGTGGAGGCCCCAGTGTCTGAAACTCCAGAGCCTCATGCTCATACCACCATGCACCTGCAGGTATTAACAGTGGCGAACTTGCGCTCTTTCAGCCCCCACATTAGAGGGCATGGCGAGAAAATTGTCCAGTTGCCTAGCCCATCACAGGAAACATTTTGTAGGAGGTGGACTTTAAAGAAATCACTTTCCAGGACCAGCAGATGGTGTAATGGTTACGTTGCTGGACTCCCATGTAGTTGACCCCGGTTCAAGTTCCAGACCTGGTAGCTTGAAACTCATGCCAAGCACGTGTGCATACGTGCCCAAGGTCCCAAGAGGAAAATGGAGAAGGGATTGCAACATGGCCATCCCCACGGGGGGTGATTTCTCACTTTCTGTCTCTCTGTCGAGAGCACACGCCTTATACCAAAAAACTCTCTCTAAAGGGACTGGCAGGTGGCATGGTGGTTAAGGGTGCTGCGACTCCCACATGGCTGACCACGGTTTGAGTCCTGGACCTAGCAGCTTGCTTTCTCATTTTCCCGCTCTCTCTCTCACTCTGTCCTTCTCTGCTCAAATCAAAATAAATAAAGTTAAATAAAGTAGCTCTTAAAAAAAAGAAAAAAAGAAAGAAAAATAATTTTCCAAGAAATTTAATGATTAATTATTAGGGAGACCGAATGCAAGAATAATCCACCTGTGTGAGGTGTTCGTCCCTCTACCTAGTCACATTGTTTGCCTGACAAATTCTGCATACTCTTCAAGACACTGTAAACACCCCCTTTTCTAAAAATACTCTGTAGGCCCCAGAGGGTTAGATGATCTCTCCTCTGTGACCCCCACCCCTTGCACTGGGAGGGGCTACAGAAAGTCTCGATAATTCTATTAAACATTTAAAGAAGAATTAATATAATGTTATATAATCTCTTATAGAAAAAGGAGAGGGACACGTCCCAATACACTCTACTGAGCTAGTATTAACCCGGTAACAAAATCAGACAAAAATACAAAAAAGGGGAAAAAAAATAAAGATTAATTTACCTTAAAAACATCGATTTTTAAATCCTATTCAGTAATATAAAAGAGTTATATACCATGACCAATGTGAACTTTATTCCAGAGACACAAACCTTTTAAAAATTTGTGAATCAATATAATCTACCATATTAACAGATTAGGAAGAAATATCATATGGTCATACAAATTGATGGTGAAAAAGTATGACAAAAGTATAAAAATCAAGGGAACCAGCAGTTAGCATAATGGCTATGTCGCTGGACTCCCATGTAGTCGACCGCGGTTCGGGTCCCGGACCCGGTGGCTTGAAACTCACGCCGGGCACATGTGCATGCGTGCCCAAGATCCCGAGAGGAGAATGGAGGAGAAGGGATTGCGGTGTGACCATCCCCCCTGGGGGGTGATTTCTCGCTTTCTGTCTCTATGTCTCTCTCTGTCTGTCTGGCGAGCGCACGCACCCTACAGTGAAAATCTCTCCCCAAAAAAAAAAAAGTATAAAAATCAATTCATAATATAAACTCTCAGAAAATTAGAACTAGAGGGGAGTTTTCTCAACTTGATAAGAATATATATAAACAACCTCCCCTCTACGACTCACAGACAAGATCAGGAACAAAGCAAGAATGCTCACTCTCACTCTGCTATCTAACATCATACTGTGTGCCCCAGCCAGTGCAACAAGGCAAGAAAAGAAAATCAACAGTATACCAGCAAGCAAGAAAATTATCTGTATTTACAGGTGGCAGGAAGGTCAATGGAGCAAATCCCAAGGAATCTACAAAATAATTCTTAGAACTGTAAGTGAGGTCGGGAAGTTGTAGGGCACAAGATCAACATACAAAAGTCACTGTATTTCTATACCACACAATGAACTCGTGGAAACCGAAGTTTAAACCATTTGTAACTGCTCCACAAAAGTAAACTACTTAGTTGTAAATCTAACAAAAACATGTACAGGATTTATATACTAGAAACTGCCAACTATGGATGGAGAACAGAAATAAATTCCTTTATGATAGAGAAGAAGGGAGAGAGGCAGGTATCTGACAGGGTCTCTTGGTAGTGTGATCCCACTGCCTCGGCTTCCCAATTAGGTATGATTACAGGCACACAAAACCAGGCCCAATGCGTTTAGGTTGGCCCAAAAATCAAAGCAAACCAAACAATGATGGGACTTCAAAAAATTTGTGGAAAATGGAATTAAAGAACAAGGTTATTTGGGTACAAAGGGAAATCCAAGTAGGTTTTTTTCCTAGTAGGCATTTTCCATTAACTTTAAAAAAATTCCTTTTTTTAAATTTTTGGGAGAGGTTTTTACTATAAGGCACATGTACTTGCCAGAAAGACAGAGACAGAAAGCGAGAAATCACACCCCAGGGAGGATGGCCATACCGCAATCCCTTCTTCTCCATTCTCCTCTTGGGATCTTGGGCACACACACACACACACACACACACACAC
>NW_006205068.1:2657101-2704191 GCF_000334495.1 Tupaia belangeri chinensis | reverse complement strand
GGCTTGAAACTCACGCCGGGCACATGTGCATGCGTGCCCAAGATCCCGAGAGGAGAATGGAGGAGAAGGGATTGCGGTGTGACCATCCCCCCTGGGGGGTGATTTCTCGCTTTCTGTCTCTATGTCTCTCTCTGTCTGTCTGGCGAGCGCACGCACCCTACAGTGAAAATCTCTCCCCAAAAAAAAAAAAAAGTATAAAAATCAATTCATAATATAAACTCTCAGAAAATTAGAACTAGAGGGGAGTTTTCTCAACTTGATAAGAATATATATAAACAACCTCCCCTCTACGACTCACAGACAAGATCAGGAACAAAGCAAGAATGCTCACTCTCACTCTGCTATCTAACATCATACTGTGTGCCCCAGCCAGTGCAACAAGGCAAGAAAAGAAAATCAACAGTATACCAGCAAGCAAGAAAATTATCTGTATTTACAGGTGGCAGGAAGGTCAATGGAGCAAATCCCAAGGAATCTACAAAATAATTCTTAGAACTGTAAGTGAGGTCGGGAAGTTGTAGGGCACAAGATCAACATACAAAAGTCACTGTATTTCTATACCACACAATGAACTCGTGGAAACCGAAGTTTAAACCATTTGTAACTGCTCCACAAAAGTAAACTACTTAGTTGTAAATCTAACAAAAACATGTACAGGATTTATATACTAGAAACTGCCAACTATGGATGGAGAACAGAAATAAATTCCTTTATGATAGAGAAGAAGGGAGAGAGGCAGGTATCTGACAGGGTCTCTTGGTAGTGTGATCCCACTGCCTCGGCTTCCCAATTAGGTATGATTACAGGCACACAAAACCAGGCCCAATGCGTTTAGGTTGGCCCAAAAATCAAAGCAAACCAAACAATGATGGGACTTCAAAAAATTTGTGGAAAATGGAATTAAAGAACAAGGTTATTTGGGTACAAAGGGAAATCCAAGTAGGTTTTTTTCCTAGTAGGCATTTTCCATTAACTTTAAAAAAATTCCTTTTTTTAAATTTTTGGGAGAGGTTTTTACTATAAGGCACATGTACTTGCCAGAAAGACAGAGACAGAAAGCGAGAAATCACACCCCAGGGAGGATGGCCATACCGCAATCCCTTCTTCTCCATTCTCCTCTTGGGATCTTGGGCACACACACACACACACACACACACACACCAGGTGTGAGTTTAAGCCACTGGGTCCGGGACTCAAACTTCAGTCGACTACATGGGAGTCCAGTGACATAGCCATTGCACCATCTGCTGGTCCCCAAAAGACTTCTATGGTGTTGAAAGGTGGGGCTTCTAGAAGGAGGTTAGAATTAAGGTTGTTAGGGTGGGGCGCCACAACTGACTTCAGGTAGGTTCATAAGGAAGGGGAAAGAGTTCAGAAGAGAGAGCCATGGACACAGACACATTTGTTCCTGTCCTCCACCACGTTGTAATGGAGCAGAGACCCTCACCAGATGTGGCCCCTAGACCTTGGACCTCCAAACCGTGAGCTGAATAAACCTCTGTATTTATGAATTACCTAGGCTTAGGTATTTTGCTACTAGCAACACAATAGACTAGAGCAGTCCCATAGTTGGAATCACACAGTATGCAGCCTTTTCAGATTGGCTTCTTTCTCTTGGTTTCCTCCATGATTTTTCGTGACTTGATGGCTCATTTCTTTTTTGACACTAAATAATATTCCACTGTCTGAACATAAGAGTTTGTCCATTCGCCTACTGAAAAGCCTCTTACTTCCAAGTTTTGACAATTATGAATAAAGTTGCTATCGACATCTGTGTACAGGTTTTGTGTGAACATAAGTTTTCAAGCATTTGGATATGACTGCTGGATCACATTTTTTTTTTTTTTTAAAGAAACTGCCAAACTGTCTTTCAAACTAGGTATAGTATTTTGCATTCCTATCAACAATGAGAGTTCCTGTTGCTCAACATCCTCACCATCGTTCGGTGGTGTCAGTATTCTGTCAGTAAAATTTGCCACATTTTTCTGTGCAGGTGAGCCTAGGCACTTCCTAACTTCATTTAAAATGTTGCACCACAACAACAACCCCAACCCCAACCCATCTCTGAAGGCTCAGTGAGGACATTGTCTGAGATCCTGTCCGGCAAGGCACATGGCATATGATCTCCCTTCCATTGCCTGCTGGTCTGGGTGTAGGGCTGGCCAGCTCTGGAGACTTGGGTCCTTTACTGTTGTGAACGCACATGTCCTTCTAGCATCCAAGCTCCTGGGCTTCTTGGGCAAGAGACAGCAGAAGCTTAGCAGTGAGGAAGGCAAGCTCATGGATGAGCAGCCACAGTTCCAAGTACCCAGTTGGGACTATCTAAAACAAACATCAGAGTTTATACGTACAGCTTGCCTCTTGTCACTACTCCACTCCCAACTCCCACTTGCTGAAGGAGGCGATCTTGTGTACTATTTTGAATTTTGATTAATGGTTTAGAAAGAGAAAAAATAAACTCCCAGAATAAAGATTCTGGGCCTTCATTATTTGCCATCTTCCTCCTGACTGTAACTTTGGTGCATCTGTGACTTTAAGTGAGAGGCCTTAACTGGCAACTAACTTTGGAAGCTGACACTGGACAAGGATGCTAAGTGGCTGGACAACAAACAAGAAAGTTATTGATTACCTACAAATTAGATGGCCATGCACAGAGTTCAAGACTTGAGTCAGAAAGGGGATTAGTTTCTCTCTGTTGGTGCCAGGAGGTAAAGGTGTGGAATGTGGTGCAGGTTTCCACTAGGGGCTGAGCCCTGCACATCCCTTTTTAACTCCCCACAGTGGTTCTCTAGTGATGTGAGCAAGAAGCAGACCTCAAGACATAGGTGTCTGCCTGAAGTCACAGAGTGAGAACAAGGTTTGCCATAAAAAATGGATGCATCTTCTTTCTCTCACTCCTCTTTTGGTTACCATAGAAAATTTCAAACATATGCAAAAGAAGAATATAATGACTCCTCATGCCAACACCTTTCTTTACCTTTTTTCATCTTGGGTGTTTGCAGGAAAACCCCCAGAGATATCATTTCATTACTTCCATAAACACTTTAGCATATATGAGGGGATTTTAAAAAGTTCTTGGAAAAATGGAATTAAAATGCAAGTTTATTTTGGTGCAAAAAAACAAAACTGAAATTTAGTCCAGCTCCATGGTGCAACCGTAACGAGCTACTCAAGAGAAACCAGATTCTACATGGTGACTGCAATTCAGATCTCTGGCCTGGTCAGCCTGAAACATGCCAGGTACACATGCAAGTGCCCAAGATCCAATGGGCTGGAAGACTAGAGAAAAGGGATCGCACCCAGTATGAGTTTTAAGCCTCTGGGTCCAGGATTCGAACTACAGTTGACTATGTGGGAGTCCAGCGATGTAACCATTACACCATCTGCTAGTCCCGAGCCAGATTCTTTACGAGTGCTTCTCTCTCTCACATGCACATGCTCTATCATGAATTTTTAAAAACATTTTAAAGAATACTGTAATCAACATGTAATTTTTCATAATACTGTTGTCCAAAATAATAGTGGTTTTTTCCACGAACTTTTTGAAGACCCTTTGTAGCTTTCATATGAAATATATATAAACAAAATAGAGATAACCACATAGGATGACATCGTCTAAGTAACTGAGTATTTTTTGTTTTGGATAATCTAGATGATGAGTTCTTGGTTAAAAACAGAAAGTTTGCTCAACTGAATCCACTGAAATGCTGTTGTTCTTTTTTTTGGAAAGGTTTTTGCCAGAAAGACAGAGAAAGATAGAGAGACAGAAAGAGAGAAATTGCCTCCTAAGGGGGGATGGCCATGCTGCAATTCCTTCTCCTTCATTCTCCTTTCAGGATCTTGGGCATGCACACGCACCCAGCGTGAGTTTAAGCTACTGGGTTCGAGACGCAAACTGCAGTCAACTTTGTGGGAGACCAGCAACAAAGCCATTATGCCAACTGCTGGTCCCCTGAGTTGTTCTTTTAGCATTCCAATTTGAAAGATTACTTGGGAAGGTTGTACTGTCAAAGCAAATGTCCAAAAGTTACAGAACAGCTTCTAATTCACTGGATTCTGAAGATGAAACTTTCTGCATATTTTCAGCCGAGAACTCAGAATCCAGCTTCCAAAAGTGGAGAAGATAAAATCTCAGAATAAAGATTCTGGTTGTCTCTGCTGAGAAGGCTCCCTATGACCATCCCAATTCTCCATTGCCATGGCCATATGCTATAAGAGAAAAACATGGCAGCCACAGGGGAAATCTGCATGAAGGACTAGGGAAGCCACTGATGGCCCAGCAAGAATGGGGCTGCATCCTGACTGCAGCACAGCAGCCACTGCAAAGGCACCAACTGGCCCTTCCACCTTCATAACAGGAGGCACAGGGATCCACCACAGCCCTCTGAACTTTGCAGGCCTCAGGATAAATCCAGGTTCCAACGGCCGCTAGCTGTATAACCGCAGGTGGGCCAGCTTGTCTCTTGGAGTCTCCATTTCCCCATTTGTAACATGAAGCTGATGAGCCTTCTCCTGGAGAGCTGCTAGACTAACCAGATGATACCAACTGGCCCTGCATGCTGAACACAAGTGGTCTGCACTCGTGCTCATTCTCTGCTTGGGCCAGCATGTCTGTGTATCTCCAGCTAGTATGATCTCTCTGATTTTTCGTGGCCACTGGGAATTCTGCCTCAGTATGATGACTCTCATGGAGTTTATATGTTTAAGAGGAAGTGGGGTGAAGATCGCCTGGGCTGTGTTTCAGAGAGGGTGTCACAGAGCAAGCCATGGGGGTTCTATCCTGGGCCCCTGTACAGGCCTAGCAGCCCCGCATGTTCTCTGGGAACTCTGACTCACCCTTGGTCTTTGGGTCACACCAAAACCCAGGGCACTAGGGAATGGCCAGTGCCTGCAACTGACACAGCATTACATAGATGGTACCATTGTGTCTCTTGGATACAACAACAGTCAACGTGGCTTAACAGCTGATGGGGCAATGAGGCTCAGTTAAAAGGATTCTGGGGCTAACCCCAGAGTTCCAGAGACCATCCCCACACTTTTATGAAACAAAGATTATAGAAGCTCATGAAACCCCCTGCCCACATCCTTCTAACTCCAGGTGATGCTGTGGGGCCTGCAAGGCCCTGGGTCATTTTAGTATAGACTACTGTCAGCCTCCAAACACTAGAGTGTTTCTCATCAGCATATGCAGTTTAACATTCCCATGAATACTGGACCTCCCTTTATGTCCCTTGGTTGGGTCGCCAGGGCCCAAATGGGTGAATACAACCCATGCGGATTTGTAAGTCAGAGATAGGAGTGTAGCAGCAAGGAGAAGCCAGCAGGTGGGATCTGGAGGGGCCCAGGTCTGAGTGAAGAGCAGGAATTCTTGCTACAGTACTCTTTGGGTCATCATGGAGGGAGACAGCCTTTCTTTGACCTATGTCCCTCATTGCCCCTACAGGACTACATCACTCACTGCCTGTGAGGCAGTCCTCAGAATGCTAGCCTGCTGGGGAATGACAGTCCCCTCTGGCACTTACAGGCCAGGAGGTGCTGAAGAGGGCATGCCACTGACAGGCTAAGTGTAAAGACAGACACATGGCTTTCTACCTCTAGCACCTGCCAGTCACTTCCCTTGGCTCTTCTAGCCTTAGTTGCTCTCTAAGTGGCATTAGATTTTTCAGGCAGAAGGAGCACAAGCACAGGCCATGCCAGCACTGCTGGGGTATGGGACACCTACCTCCTCAAGCTAAAGGGGTGGCAGAAATGGTAACAGAGGGGTAGGGTTCCCAGGCCACTGAAGCCCTGACTTGCCAGCTTGGGTTCAGTAACTTCCTTCCCGGCCTTGTGGGCCCCTCCTCTGGGCCCCCATGGCCCAGCTTAGTCTCAGCCACCCACTCTACACTGATTCCTACTATCCTTGATATCGCCCATGGAGAAGCACAGCAGGCTTGGCGGGCTCTTGCAAGTGGGGATTGGGTCAGAGTAGATGCCCAGACACAGTCATTGATCTCTGACATACTTCAGTTTTCCCACAAAGAGAATGGCGCAGCTCAGAGCAGGACTAAGAGGATGGGCGAGAAAAGACACTCAGACTATAGTAGCCGTACTCCTTGAGACTGAGCACTGCTATATACACCCGAACCTGCATGGCAAAGACAGCTTTCACGGCCTCCAACTAGAAATGCCATTCAGTGTCATCATCAAGCCAGAAGGCTTGACTACATGGTTGGAGACCCCTCTGGGCATTTCTCATGTCCTTAACAGGAAGACCTGCCTCTGCAGAGGGCACAAAAGGTCCTGGTACAAAGCCATATAGGATGGAATTTGGAAAGGAGGACTGGAGAGGGTGCACAGGAAGGGGAGTAAGACACCTGCATCACAAAGGTGATGACCACACAGAACTGCAGCCTAGCTGGCATCTAGAGCAGAGACCTCTTGCTTCCCAGCTAGTTCTCACTGGCATTTCCAGAGCAAAGGACTTGTTTTTTAAAAATCAGGCCTTCACATTTTCCTTATTTAAGTCTACTGCAATTTACTGGGGCCTCGAGCAACCTTAAGTTATATTAATATAACCATATAGGCCAGAAAAAATGTTATAAAGCACACTCACAAGAGTATATTAATTAAAACACATTCTCTGTCCCTAAGCAACATGTTACAAAGGATTAGTTACCTTGCAAGTGCATAATTCCTAAGAGAAGGTGCCATCATCAATGGAAAACCTGGTCTGCCTTTTCAGCTGGTATAGCTATCACAACCATGTCCCTCTACCTCATGACCCAGAGAAAAGACCAGATGCAAACAGACTGACCAGCTGGGCCACACTCAAGTTCCTGACCAGCAGTCCCTAGTCTCCTTGGTGTGGTATGCAGCTGATCTTATCGACTGCCACTATGGAATAACCAGGAGACTTTCCGAATCTCAAGAATGTGGTAAGGGCTCTCACCAACAACGCTGGGGCCAAATGACTGTGATTTCCATACATGCACACTAGACTAGCATGCAGCTGGAAACCCAAGAGGGAGGTACAGCTTCATATACCTCCCTCACCTCTGTCAGTGTCCCTTCAGTACACTGAGTCTACACAGGCTGTGGCCTGAACATTAAGGGGCAGCAAGGTATACAGCTGCAGCCTTCTGGAGTTATATTTACATCCTCAGCTGTAAATGCTTATCTTAGCTCAACTGGAGAGTAGACTCCCTTTGGAGATCTCCCTAATACATAGGCAGGCTTTTTGCCCTTCACCCTGCTTGCCTGCTTGGGAGATAAGGCAGTGTGGTGACCTGAGACCTACGTGGTTTAGATGGAGCTAGCTTTCCAGGGCTCTCAATCAGCAGTTCTATTTAGCCATAGCGAGCCCTGTGGATAGACCCCATTTTGCCTGGCATTCCAGGTACCAGATAGTCCAGCCCAGACCCTAATTAGCAATTCTGAGCACTCAGACCTTTTATACAATGAGATGATAAGCTAGGAGAACTCAAAGTCCTAAATCCTGATCTAGAAAGCCAAAGACCACCTGAGTTCAAACCCTGACTGCACTTGTAGTGCCCTGGTCTTAACGTCCTTGAAATGGTTCGTCATAAGCGTCAGAGGGGAAGTCTGAGTCTGTCCCATTTTCGTCAGAAAAACGTATGCACCAACAGAGATAGGTAAACAGACAGGACAAATGTGGCTGCGCAGGTGTTCTTCACTGAGTGAGGAACGACTCTAAAGTGGGACAATGGCTTCACGCCGTGCCGCGGAAGCGACCCGCTATGTACCTTCAGAACAACTAGGGGCATTCTGTCCCCTCTTGGGGATCCTAGAATGTCTTCTAGGACCCTAGATCGACGGCCTGCCAGCGCATCCTGCTAGACCTAGACGGTTTCCGATCTATTACAGAGTTAGGGCCTTCAGAGACAGCGCGGGACAAACACAGAGACAAAGGAGACACACTCACTAGCTGTTATCAGTAGACCCTCCAGTTCAGGGATCCTGGGAGTCTTGGGGAAATCCAAACGAGTCCCCAAATGTAGTGTCCTGGCCGTGAAGTTCCCAAAATACCACCAGGGTGCCATTCCGATGTAAACACACAAGGGTCGCTTTTATTCAGGCTTGAGCCAGGACTCCCAATCTTACCAGCACAGTGGGTAAGAGTTGAGAGCCCCAGTGTTAGTTGGGCTGGGTTTTTATTTGGCTGTTGGGGGGGAGGTTGAGCAGTGCTGAGGAAAGCACTCAGGCGACAATCCATTGGTTGTAAATTATAGGGAGTGTAGTTGTCTCTGGTTGATTGGTTATTAAGCTCTTGAGTTAAGCAAAAAGTTACTTTAGGTTTCTGGTATTGCCTTTGTTTCTCTCATTGGTCAGTCCCAGTGGGGTGATAGTCTCAAAACTTTTCTACATGTCCGGCTGGGCCTTTGTGAAATGGTGCCGTCCCTCAGTGAAGTGGGACAAAATGGACTAGCTCTGGTTCTGCTCTGGTCCTTCACACTACTGCTGTACGATCTTGGGCAAGTTTTCTTGATAAAATTTAGAGTACAAAAATACCATGTTTCAGGGATCAGCAGGTGACGTAAAGGCTATGTCGCTGGACTCCCACGTAGTCGACCACAGTTCAAGTCCTGGACCCAGTGGCTTACACCCATGCCAGGCGTGCGTGCCCAAGATCCCGAGAATGGAGGAGAAGGGACTGTGGCATGGCCATCCCCCTGGGGGTGATTTCTCACTTTCTGTCTCTCTCTTTCTGGTGAGTGTATGCGCCCTATAGCAAAAACCTCTCCCAAACAAACAAAAAACAACCATATTTCAACAACGTTAAGATACATTTTCCTTCTTACTCTATGTCCCCAGAATTGGAATGCTTCTTATAATTTACATAATCAACAGGAATTATGTCACAATTTAATGGGAAGATTTTCTTTTTATAGTCCATAAACTACAGGCATATCTAGCATTAATAGTACCTTAGATTTGTTGAAATATATAAGTATCTGCCTCAAAAGGTTGTTCGGGGGCCTATAACAGGAACTGGTACAAACTTAAGTTCTCAGTATCAGTGTTGGCTAACCAAGACTAGTACTGGCAAGTAGATCAGCACCTAGCACCTTCAAGCAGATGTGGCCCTTTGCTGGGTCCCCCTCGCTCCAAAGACCTGGTATCTGGCTGAAGAGCAAGCTAACAGTAGGACAGAGGCTGCGGCTGGGCCGAGGGGGACTACAAATGACATATACAAAGAATGTGGCTCTCCTCCTTTAATGGGAACCAACCTCCTTCTCTGATTTGGTGGTCAGTAGTTTACTGTCAAGACAGCACAGGCAAGCAGCACCATGAAGCTGAAGGCCAGTCTGGGTATTAGCCTTATGACTGCTGACTCAACCCAACCCCTAGTCACATACCAAATCTACAATCGAGTTTGCAACCACTTGAATTTTCAGAAAGAAAAGTTCTTAGATCTTGAACCCAAATGTGCTGATTCACCATAATATTACAACAGAGTAAAATGACCTTGTTATTTCAACTTTTCCAACATTTAATCATTACAACAGCTACAAAATCAATCAGGCTGCAAATGATGCATCTTCCCTCTAAGTGGTTTTCCTGTGACCAGTTGGGTTTACAAAGAAACTCCTAAAACCAGGAAGTAGTGGGTGCATTTTGAAACTGCAAGCAACTCTCGGGCAGAAAGAGGAACAGGTGTACCTGGAAGGACTAGATTACAGCCCACCAGTTCCCTTGGAGGGCGGCGGGTCTGAGTCCCGCAGATTAGCGTGTAGCATGAGTCAGCACAAAATAAATCAACCTAGCACTGAGAAACCGCTCAGGAGGTCGCTCGGAAAAGAGCCTGGGTTTGTTCCTCCCACTGCACGAACGGCTGGTCTCAAGTTACAGAATCGGCCCCGCCTCCGCCTGCTCCAAGCGCCCGCCCAACAGCAGGGCGGGGTCCAGGACCGGGGACAGGGGCAGGGCCAGGGCGGGACTGAGGCCCGCGCAGCCCCCTGCCGCTCTGCGGCTGGGGGCGGACCCGGCCAGGGGGCGGGACCGAGGGTCACGTGTGGACACAGGGCCCAGGCGGCGTGCGCGCCGTGAGCCCCGCCGCCTCCCCGGAGCCCGGAGCTGCCCGCTCGGAGCTGCCCGCCCGGCGGCGACTGCGCGGGCCGCCACTCAGCTAGCTGGTGAGTGGGTCCCAGAGGCCAGGGTCGGGACGGGTCGGGAGAACTCTGGTCTTGGCCGCGGAGGAGCGACCCTTGAGTTGCCGAGGCTCCGCAGGGCCGGGTGATCCGCTTGGACCATAGGTCCTTGGCCCCACTGCCCCGGGCAGGGCGCTGTCCCCTTGCGGGAGGGGGACCGCTGTCCCTGTGTGGGGCCGCCCTCGCCAAGCTGAGCCCCGGGGCGGGCAGCCAGGGGCCAGGCGGCGCTTGGGTCATTAACCTGTTGAGGGCAGCTGAAGTCCGCTGCCCACAGGCGGCTCAGCACTGCCTCTACCTCTTCACATGTCCAGCTGCGGCCTGACCGTGTTTTGAGTCAGTATAGTTACAGCTTTCAGCCCCTTTTATGATTAAAATTTTCAGTTACGTTTTGGAACTATGTCTTCATGGAGACATCAGATCTGTTGTCAATGGTCTTGGACAGCTGATAAGGCATGAAAAGGTCCTTCACAGCATCAGTGGAAGGCGGTGCTCTCCAGCCTAGCAACCAGAAAGCCAGTATGGAGTTCATATTATAAACAGGGTACATCAGTTCTGTAAACTAGACATTAGCCCTGTGTAACTAGTCAGAATAGCTCATCTTTGCCATGCACGCTATGTGGAGAACGGGAGATGGTTCTATTTTTTATCTCCTTATCTAGAGAGATGTGCTTATTCAAGATTCCATCCTACTTTATTTTTATTTTGCCTAAGATGTGCACTTACTGCAGAGAGAGAGAGAAAGAGAAAGAGGGAAGGAAAAAAAGAAGTTACCTTCAATGGAACATGTGTGTTTCTCAAGCTACGTGTCCTGGACTCAAACCATGCGGTTGGCCATGTAGGATCCAGGCACTTTAACCATGCCCCAGCTGGCATTCCATTCCACTTTAACCAGCTCCTAGCCTGAGTAGCGTGACACTTGCTTTTCTTTCCCTTTTAATTTTTTTGCTACCTTCAGCATCTAGAAGATAACCATGTTCCTTCCCAGTCTACTCATGCATAATGGTGACCAGATACTCTACTGTCGTAACTGGGACATCATTAAGAGTGAAAGAAACACTATTAATAATTACACTGTGTATAGTCACAATACGCGTGACCTGTTGTATCCTTAGCTACTATAATAAGGTCCAACTGTCCAAACCAGAACCTCAAGCATCTGCCTCCATGAAGAAAGCCTTTAATGATAACTGGATTTAAAAATAGTTTCTATTTGGGACCAGCAGTTGGTGTAATGGCTATGTTGCTGGACTCCCATGCAGTCAACCACGGTTCGAGTCCCGGACCCGGTGGCTTAAACTCATGCCGAGCGCGTGTGCGTGCGTGCCCAAGATCCCAAGAGGAGAATAGAGGAGAAAGGATTGCTGCGTGACCATCCCTCCAGGGGGTGATTTCTTGCTTTCTGTCTCTCTGTCTGGCGAGCGCACACGCACAATAGCAAAACCTCTCAAAAAAGCAAAAATAGTTTCTATTTATTAGGTGCTTATTATGACTCTTCATGGCTAGGAAGTTGGGGCTAGAGTAGTGAAGCCCATTGCCTGAGGCCACACACACACTTGTGTCCATGTGTGGTCCTGCCTCTCTACTGAGAAGCAGAAATAGCCTGAGGTTGGAAGAATACAGAGCTAGGGCAGAAAGTAGATATAGAAGTTGAGTTGGTGTTCCCATAACTCATAAGCCTCAGGTTGATGAAGTAAGATATAGCTACTTAATGTAGTGATGTATGGGGTTTTTGGTTAAGATGTCAAAACTGATTCTGTCTGTTCAACAATGAATAAATAACATCCTTGCAAAGATTATGGGCTGGGGAGATATGCTTGTGCTGATTCATAGGCAGGAAGAGAGACATGCTGCCCACTGGGGCAGGGAGAGGAAGGAGCTCCTCTGGGAAGCTGCATCTTTCTAGGATGTCATTTATTTGGAACTCTGAAAAAGTAGCTGCCACCTGACCTTCAATGTCTCAAGCAATCACTTAACAATACACATGGGGGCCTGGCCTTTGGGGAAAGGAGTTATTGCCCAGTCAGGGGCAATAATTATTTTCACTGCTTCAATAATTATTTTCCTTTGCTTGCTGACTCCTCAACTCTTGAATGCTAGAGCCAGGTTTTTCACTAATCTACTTGCCTGGCTGGGCAGTTTTAGACAGCATCCATCCATGGACTCTCAAGAGCCCAGGACCCAAAACACCACTTAGGTATCAAAGAACAGAGGAGATCCAGTGTGGAGAGTAAAGTGGTGAATTTTCTCTCTAGTTTGATGTACCAAGATGAGATGTTGCTGAAGAACAGAATTCAGTCCCTCAGGAGCAAGTCATCTGCCCAGGAGCCTCCACGTGCAAAATACCCCTTGAACAGCAGAAGGGCAGGTGTCCTGTGCACCCTCCCTATCTCCCACAGGTGCACCCTGGGTCCCTTCCCACGCATGCCAATGGGAGTGCAGCTAGGAGTTTCCCCATTTTAATTAGAACCAGAGCAAACCAAGTAAGCAACTGTTGCTGTAAGGCCAAATGTGACAAGTAAAAATAACCTGGCTGGTTCCTCCCTCGGAAAGAACCAAGGCTGAGATAAGATCTGTGGCTCAGAGCACTTCCCTGCAGGTAAGACCACACCTACTTAAAAGCTGGAGTATATGAGGGAGCCATGATGGGCTGCCAGACATGCCCTGAGACTGAAATGGAGACTGTCTGCTCTCAGTCTAGTCCTTGAATTTCTGAGGAAATCTTTTTTGTTTGTTTCTGTTTTCCCCTTGGTCTGGTGTACCTGGAAAGGGCATTAGCCTCAAACTGAGTTAAGGAACAAAAAAGCTCAAGTAACTGGTACTCCGTAAACAAAAGAACTCCTGTCCCATCTTCTTCCAGGGAAACAAAGCCCATGGCTCAGGGTGCAGGGGCCCAGCTTGCTCACTGGCCAAGGAACTGGTTGCTCAGTCTCAGGCCCCCAAGAGCCCTTCCTCAAGCCAGCAAACATGCCCATTCTTTTCCATGGAGAAGGAGAAGCATTGTCTCTGTTTATGCATCTAAGCCAGGTTGCCTAGTTCACTCTCACTACTCTGCAATTTAGTACTGTAAAAGCAAAAGGCTACAAAAATCAAAACAAGCCATCTACATAATGAGCTATTTCTTATCACTCTCCAGGAAGGCACAGCATTTGTGATAGGAATCAGTATGCGTAAGCTCCCCACATTGAAAACCTATGAAAACATCAGCCTTTCCGGAGAGTCTGGCTCCTAAGAGCTGGATGTTAATTGTCGCAAAGGCCTCTGCCCATTACTACAAAAGGAAATAAGCATTCAAGAGTCATTTTCAAAGCATTTTGATTGTTCCAGAACATTCACCCAAAGTCAAGAATCTCCTGAGCACAGCAGGTACACTTCCAATAGGAACAACCCACCAGGACCTTGGCCAGGAGGCCAAGGTGCCTCCCAGTCCTTTCCACACTATCCTCTTTATTTTCAAAGTTGATTTACTGAGAGAGAGGGGGATAGAGAGAGGGGCACCAACAGGGTCCTTAGGCCATAATCTGCCCCATTCTTGGCTGGCTATGCTCAGTATGGTCATGAACCCAGGACCTTCCCCACGTGGGTCCAGTGGTATTAGAGCTGCACTACTGCCTGATGGGTCCTTGCAATTCTGTTTCCATCCAAATATAAATCTGTACAGTGTCAAAAGACCACTGTCCCGAAATAACAAGAGGTACTTCATCCCAACCCTGTCTAACTGTGGGGAAATTCTATTACTTATCTTGGGGAAAAGCCTTTGACGTCACCTAATAATCCTCTTCCGTGGTTTTCGGTCAACACTCAGACTGCCAGGCCCAAATAAAGAAAAGCTCTTCCTGTCTTCTAAGAGTTCTTAGTAGGTAGGAAAGAAAAGAAAGATGCAGTCTACATCCAGTATGACTGGCTGAGGGAGTGTGCAGAAAGGGAAGGGTTCCCAAGGGTGCCAATACCCAAAATAAAACGTCAAGGGTAAGTTAGTCTGCTGAATAAACAACAGGAAGCAAGGAAGGGCATTCTAGCCAAGGGATCAGCACATACCAAGACAAGGATTAAAAAGAGCACCCTGAAACTTGCTAAGACTTCACCCAATGTGGGGGTAGGAGGCACTAGTTCTGATATGCTCTGAACAGATGATAGATTCTCCTGATTCAACCAAGGCAAGGAAATAAATGTTAAAGTTTTAATGAGACTAGTTCTGCTACTCTGAACTGGGTAATTCCTCTTTGCTGGTTTCTCATTTCTGCCAGCTCTGTGCCTGTGCCTGCACTTTCTCTCATACACATGCAGATCCCAGTGTCCCCAAGATTCCCAGCTGGCAGTCTCCTGTCCATCACCCGTATTCACTGTCATCCACAATCAATACCTTCTTCCTGCCACACTCATGGCAACCCACTCCCATTGGGACTCACTGTTTAGTTTTTTAAAAATTAATTAATTATTATTATTTTAATTTGAAGAGACAGAGACAAAGAGAGAGAGAGAGACAGAGAGGTAAAGTGAGAAAGTAAGCCACCAGGTCCAGGACTCAGACTGTGGTCAACCACGTGGGAGTCCAGCGCTTTAACCACCACACCACCTGCCAGCCTCCCTCACTGTTTAGTTTTGCCCTAAATTTTAGCAAGTTCATTTAATTGAGTATAGAAGTCACTATTAACAGGCTGGTTAATACCATTTTGGGCTCTTTGTAACAGGCTGGTTTATACCATTTTGGGCTCTTTGTAAGTAAGGCACAGGAAGAAAGATCAGATTAACAGGCATCTAATAGCTGCCCTGAATGTGGCCTTAGAGACGGGCTGGTGAGAGGCTCACTGGGGGGGAACCCTGCATAGACTCCTTGAAGCAGCATAGGGCCTGAAGATGTTTTAAGTTATGAACTGAAAAGAACTAAGACTCTTGCAGCACATTCCTATTCCCAGCTCTACGTTCCTTTGAAAACGGAATACAGGCCAGAGAAGCAAATATTTATGCTCTAGCTTGATACTAGTGAAACATCAGGAAATTCATTGTTTGTGTTGTTATCAAAGCCTGAACTCGGAACACAAAGACTTTAATGCTTTGCAAAGCCTCTACAGTCTGACATTGTGTGCAGCATGGGCAAGTTATTTACCAAAAAGGATATTTTTCCTTCAAGGTTTTTTGCCATAGGGCACATGCGCTCACCAGAAAGACACACAGAGAGACAGTGAGAAATCACCCAGGGGGATGGTCACGCTGCAATCTCTTTTTCTTCATTCTCTTCCTTGGATTTGGGGCACACGTGTATACTTGCACCGTGCTTGATTTTCAACCCACCCGGTCCAGGACCCAAGTTGTGGTTGGCCATGTAGGAGTCCAGCATTCCACTATGCCACCTGCTAGTTCCCAGAAGATAAGTTCTTTTTATTTTTAAAGAATTTTTAAAAAAGAATTATTTAACTTTATTTATTTATTTTTAATTTGGCCAGAGAGGGACAGAGAGAGAGAGAGTGAGAAGGCAAGTTGCCAGGTCCAGGACTTGAACCATGGTCAGACATATGGGAGTCCAGCACTCTGAACCACCATGCCACCTGCCAGCCCCAAGATGAGTTCTTGAAGCTATTTTCCTCTACATTGACTCTGATGCCTGCACTCTCTCTCTCAGCTAGAGTTTACATTTGGCTTGTCTCTTGGGCCCACATTGTCATTCATACCCTCCCCTATGGCTTCCTCTTTACATGTGTCACTTACCAAAGATTCTGAGTGAAAGGTCACACAATAGCTTCTTCTGCCCTTAGTGACATTTGGAGAGGAGGCTAAAGATCTGAAACCAAAAGTTCTGTATCTGTAGTCATCCTGACACCAGGGACCAGCCAAAGGCTTGGCAATCTTTGTATGAACAGATTTATTTAATCACCATCCTAACACCAAGGGACGAACACATTTAGCAAGTGTCAGGTACCCTTTTGTACTTTACATGGACTGATTTATTTAATCCTCCTAACAATCTCATGAGGACTTTACTAAATAAACTTGGAGAAAACAAGGCACAGAGACTAAGCTACCTACCCAGCCAAAGGCACACAGCTTGTAAGCTATAAGACTGGGATGCAAGTCCTGGCAGTCTGACCCAGAGCCCAAATTCATAACCACTTCCTTCCTAGGAAGACTAAGGTGAGTGTAGTTGTTCTTAATGCACTTTATGCTAGCGCATGTGGTTTCTCACTAGCTCAGTTCTCTGCAGACTTTCATGTAAGCAGCATCCTTCATTGTGGAGTCCCTATTTTAAAGTTCCTTCTTACAAGATAGAGTGAGTTAGGGCAGGGTTAAGTCAGGGTCTAAAATCAGAGCTGCATTTTCAGGGTAAAAGAAAACTACTAGGACTAGTGTTATTTTCTTTTAAACACCTGCTGCAGAATTCTATGACACAGACTCAGAAGCCCCATACCTGTTCAGGTCACAGGTATGGAGCCCTGACTAAGGACAGCCTGGCTGTGTACCTGTTTCTATCTCTTCCATTCTATCAGCCAGGCCTGGTAGTAACTACCAACTAAGCCCTCTCCTTTCCCCCTAACTAGCGAGAGCTGTGCCCGCTCTTCTGGTGCCCTGCTATTCAGGACCCAGCCCTTCCTGTTCTCTCTGGCCCAGTCAGGCCATGGAAGGGCATCCCCCAGCAGGACTCCATAGGCCCTTCCTGCCAGCGTGCAGACTTGCTGGCCAGCATAGGTGCTTTAGGACAGGATCATGTAGTGGAGCTCTGCAACCACCCAGAATAGCGACCAGCACCATTCTCCAGGCTGTTGTGCCCCCAGAATTGCCTGAGGCCAGCTTTTGGCACAGGAATCCTTGGCTAGGACAACTGCAACAGAGCACACTGGTTAAGTGACTGACAGCTGTCTGACCGCAATCTCCCTGGTGCTCAGGGGCTATAACTGTACATGATAAAGAAACCAAAGATCCCCACAATGCTTGTTCAGGTCTCAGGGCAGGGAAGCACCTAACATGGGTCAGGCACGTCCGCGGAGAGCTGCCTGGGTGGCTGCTCAGGCCAGCATGGGGCTGCTCTCTGATCTCACCAAGGATCCTGTTCCATCAGTCCTTACAGGTTGGGGAGTCAGACCTTCTTGGGTTTACCCTTTCCAAGCTGTTCCAGTCTCGCTATTCCCTGTGCCTACAGCACAGGTCTTTAACAGCCATGTGTGTGAGCTGCCACCCTGGATGATGAGCGCCCTCAGAGGAAACAATGACCACCTCAGAGCTTTCCTGGGTTAGAAAGTTGTGGGTCTAGGAGAACATCTTGAAAACACTCCTTGGAGCCCAGTGGAGGTGGAAAAGACTGACTCCACCTTCCATTCATGAGGGCATCTCTAGTGGATGACTGCCATCCAGATGACACACAGGGTCCCCGGTGGAAGATCAGAAAGAGAGAGAGCTCCTGAGAAACTGGGAAGGGACAGGGAACACAAAGGGTTCCATTCCCTTGGCCTCCTAGTAGACCATCAGAAAGAAACCAAACAACCACATGTATGTCTTCAAGACGTTATTAATTAGGTCTTGCTCCATCACAGTGGAGGCGACTATCTGGTTACGACGCCGTACTGATGAGCAGAGGGAGGGTGGCCTGAGCTTACCCCACCAGTCATGAGCATAGCACCATACATGAGCCATCACAGTGCTGCCTCTTGACCATTTTTTTTTTAATTTTAAAATATAACTTTATGTATTATTATTATTATCCAGTGTGGAGAGCAGTCAAGTTGAAAATTATTCTTTTAAAGGGCAGAAAATGGGGGAAGGGGAAAATGGGATGCAAAAGGAATGGGGAAGAAGGAAGTGGAATGTAAAGAGAATAAGGGAGGAGAAGTCGGAATGCAAAGCGGTTGTTTTTGGATGTAAATCGACTGAAGATGTGAAGATGACTGGCGCCATAGAATTTCTCTGATCTTTTTTGGGGGACAATTTGATAAATGCATGTGACTTCCTGTAGCCTGATACTGGGAAGTATGGGGTATTGGGTATTAACAACAGGAAGACAACCATTGACAACAGGCAGATACTGCTTTCGTATGTAGATGCTTCTCAATAGCCCTGCTAGAGTAGCTTAGGAAGCGCTTTTTTGCATGTGTCTACAGGCCACATGTTTTAATCACATGTTTTCAGCTTGGCTGCTCTCCACAATCCAGTTTGATCAGAGAGAGAGAAAGAGAGAGAAAGTGAGAAAGCAAGCCGCTAGGTTTGGGACTCGAACCACAGTTATGTGGGAGTCCACCACACCATCTGCCAGCCTCAGCAGTTTCTTGGCTTTGCTGACCTGAGCCTAGCTTCTCTCTAAAGGGAGGCTGCTAGGGTCCAAGAGGCAATCTCTTTGAGCTTCAGGAGAAACAATCACACCCTGATTTCTCTTAAAGGCTTCACATAGCCCTGTGCCACAAAAGCAGCATATGGGCAGGTCTCAGCACTTTCCTGTCATACTCATAAAGAAAAAGCTGCCTCCATACCTTGAGGCACATGGTCGTAAATCCTGTCCTCTGATTTCTCTGTATGAAATGTCATGTCAAGGGACCAGCAGATGGCATAATGGTTTACATCGTTGGACTCCTGTGTAGTCAACTGTGGGGGTGGAGGTCAGGATCCAGTAGCCTAAAACTCACGCCAGGCATGTGTGCATGCGTGCCTAAAATCCCGAGAGGAGAATGGAGAAGGGATTGTGGCATGGCCATCCCCCAGGGAGTGATTTCTCATTTTCTTTCTGACTCTCCAGTGGGCACATATACCCTACAGGAAAAAAAAAAAAAAGAAGAGGAAAAAAAGAAATGCCATGTTGAACCCACTACCTGACACATGGCAGTGTCCAGCTCCATTCCCTTGCTGCTTGAGCAGCTAGCTGCCTGGAGATAAGATAAGAGACTGAGCCAGGTGACCTCAGAGTCGGCTGAGGGGCTCAGTTCCCACTAGACCAACCTGAGTAGGGAGCAGCTTTCTGCTTGTGCCTAACAAACTGGCTTGGACACCAGCAGCCTCTCTCTGCCTCAGCCAGGCCAGCCCTCATCCTGCCACTGCTGGCCTCACAGACCTGGGACCTTGCCTTGAAGCTGTGAAGTCTGTCCTATTCAGATAAGACCAGTCAGGCGGCTCTTCCATACCAGTTGCCACTAGACTGGGAAGGCAGTGAGCAGGTGTTAGACTGGTCCCTGGCCTCATGGTGAGCACTGCTTTATGAATGGAATTTTAAAAAGAAGAAAAGGAAAAAGAAGGTATATGAGTCACATTTTTTTTCAGTTTGCTACAGGGCATGTGCACTCACTGTGGAGACAAAGTGACAAAAAGCCAGAGAGCAGAAGGAGGGAGAAAAGGGGTATGATTACTAGTAGTCACGCCTCTTCTGTCTCTCCTGCCCTGATTTAGGGAGGGAATATTTCAAGCTGCCAGACTCAAACTTTGATACTGGCCATGTGGGACCCAGCTCCCTTAACCACTATGTCATGGGGATGGCCCAGTGAGTCACATTTACCACTAATTTTTTTTTTTTTTTTTTTTTGAGAGAGAGGTTTTTGCTATAGGGTGCATGTGCTCACCAGAAAGACAGAGCGAGACAGAGAGAGAGAAAGCAAGAAATCACCCCCTAGGGGGGTATGGTCATGTCGCAAACCCTTCTCACTCACTCTCCTCTCAGGATCTTGGGCATGCACGCACATGCGCCCGCCATGAGTTTAAGCCACCAGGTCCAGGACTCGAACCGTGGTCGACTACATGGGAATCCAGCGATGTAGTCGTTATGCTATCTGCTGGTCCCTTACTTTTTTTTTTTAACCACTAATGAATTTTTGTTAGGAAAATAATGTGATTGTTAACTGGGAATATCTTGGGTAGCCAGAGGCCCATGCCCTTGGTTTCAGCTCCTTTTACCTTCCAGTAGAGACATTCAGTGCCTACTTCACACATTACACTGGGATCCCTGCAGTCCCTTTCTTCCTGGCTCAAGGGTAGGCTGTCACTTTGGCCCTACAGATGTCCTGAGACCTGGTGAGCCTGCTGCTGCCATTACTAGGCAAAAGTACAGCTGCAGTGCCAGGAGTACCCTCCTCTGTGGACCAAAGCTGATCTGCCAGCATCCCGGCTCAACAGAGCAAATGCTGCATAGGAGGCAAGAAACCCCAGGCACCATCTCTGCCAGGACCCCTAGGGTAGTTAGTGGGGATTTCCCCCACAGAGATCTGTGAGGTGGGGAAGAGAGGCACTTGGCCTGTCCTTGGATCCTCTGGAGCAGCCTCCAGGAAGATGCAAGCACCCGGAGTCAATGCATGACCACAAAGCTGGAGCACAAAGCTAGCTGCAAAGATAAGCATGGAGTGAGGTCATGGAGCACTGAGCTCAGAAAAGCACCTTGCTATAGGCTACGGACCCCATCAGACAGAACAGAGAGATCTGGGAAACAGAACCAGGAGCCCCATGGAAGTGAGACAGCTGGAGCTAACACCAGAACTCACCCAGTAGGTTGTGAGGAGCAGGACACAGCTGCCAGAAAGAGGATAGATAGCAACAGGTGGGGCTGTAAGGGAAGCAGGGGTGGAGGTCAGGGTTGGCCCAGGGCCCTTACCTCAGAAGGGCTCAGTCTGTGGTGCCTTGTATGATGTAGGGGTGTGGACAGCACTGAGAGTGGGTGGCAGGTCCTAAAGAAATCATGGAGGAGGGTTTCGGGGATGGGAGAGACCAGTTGAAAGAATGGAAGGAAGGTGGTCAAACCAGGCAGCTCGGCTCTAGAGGAGTAGGCCTAGAGGAAGAGAACAGAGCAAGGGTACAAAAGAGGGGGAAGAGGCCTCAAGAGAGGTCTGGCTGAATGGTTAAGGAGGTATGGGCTCCTCATTGACTTTGACCCCTTCTGCAGAAGGTAGGACCTTGAGAAGGTGGATTGTTAATCCTGCCATCTGACAGAGAATTCAAGTACAAGCCCAAATGTTCCCACCTCAAGATTGGACCAAGGCCCAAGAGAGATGGCCCCAGCCATCTCTCTCCTATCTCTGCAGAGAGACAAAAATGCACAGTGAGACCCTTCCTGGAATCTTAAACTGCATGGACAGATTTAGACATTCACCTGCCAGGCAGCCCAATTAAGAGGCTACTTGGGGGAAGCATCCTCTTCCAACCTCCACAGCTACCACCATCTGGTCTCAAGCTCCTTTTGCTCTTGAGGAAAGTTAAGAGAGGGCTTGGCTAACTGGAAGGAGAGTCCAGCCAGGTCCTGAGGCCTGTGTTGGAGGGCAGAAGTCAAGCCATTGTTCTCAGGTTCCAGGAAGCCCTTCTTCCCTAAACAACCTGAGAACAGGAAGTCTGTATAGAGAAGGAAATGGAGGACCACAAAGAAGGAACCTGAGAAGGCAGAAAAGTCCCAGTAGCTCCCTCCTCAGCCTCCTGCCCAGGGCCACTGAAAATCACTTGGATCACCAGTGCCTGGTAGCAGGTCTGGGCAGGCCATGCAAAAGCAATGTCCAGCAACATGGATTCTTTATGGAACACTTGAGTTGTGATGTGTGTGACTCAGCTGCAAGGATAGGAAGCTTGTGTCACTGACTGGCCTGTGACAGGCAAGGTGGAACACTTCCTGGTGAGGCTTAAATTCTAGGGTGTAGCCTGTTGCTCCCCAGCTTTCACAGCATCCCATGTCATGCTTGCTCATCCCAGAGCCAGGGCTAACTCTCTCCAGTCAAGAGTGCTCTTACAAGGCCTCAAGCTGCATGTCCTCAGAGGGACTCCATCCCTGTGAGCCCTGCTAGAGAATGGGCTGTCTCAGAAGGTGTGACGCAAGTTTCTGTTGACTCTGGCCAGAACCTTCCTCCTTGACAGTGGAGGCACTGCTGACCTGCCTGCCCTCACTGTCGTCCTTTCCATTCCTTTCACCCTGGATCCTAACACAGATGAGAGGTTTCTTTATTTCAGCTTCATGAACATACTCCACAATGCCAGCCTATGGAGCAATCAACTACACTTGTCATTTTGCCCCCAAGATCCCTAAAGACTACCTAAAGAAGTGTCAAAACAAGAAAGCGCAGAGGTCAAGCAGTCTCCTGACACACATTGTCTCTTGTGGCACTGTACATGCGTGCAACAGCAGCACAGGTAGAGGCTTCATCCTGAGGGTCATCATGCAGGTGGAGGTGGGACTCCATGGACAAACTTAGACATTCATCTGTCAGACTTTCTTCTCCCAAGAAAGTCATTTTTCAGACTGACTGAAAGTGAATGCAAATTGGTACCTTTTAGCTTATAATCTTCATTTGAAATAAAAATTACCCTTTTAATTAATATTTAAGAAAAGTGCATACAGAAGCTACTTCTAGGTTATAAAGTTAAAAAATTCTTCAATATTTAATAAGCCAGTAAACAGAAATGTACTCAGATATATTTAAACTATACCTAGTGCTGAGAATCACTGCCTCCTTCCCTACATGCCCTGATGGCATGCACTCTCAAACTAAGTGAGCTAGGGCCACACTAGCACGTGAGTGCATGAAGGAAATTCTAAACAGATTTCATTCCACGTGATGATCTCCCAAGAATCGAGCCATTCTCAGCCTTACGCTGCCACTTGGCTCTGGCTGCCCTTCTGTCTGCCCTACTTCACCTCACGGCAGGGTATTAGCAGTCCAGGCAGTGCCTGCCTCAGCTCACTGCGTGCACAGCTCACAATTGGAGCAAGCCTCCAAGCGCAGCGCTGGTCCACCTACAGGTTGACCCTCAGGCTGAACCTCTGTACCCGTGCTGCTATTGCACGTGTGCACAGTGACATTAGGGACAATGTGTTGGGAGGCTGCTGGGCACATGCCTCCCTCTTTCATCTTTTCCTGCAAAACCTGCCCCTCGCTACCACAGTGACTCCAAAGAGATTTCTGTGTCCCACGGTCCGAAGAGGAGGCGGCCAGGATTTCTCTGTAGCAGACTCTTGGCAGGGTCCAAATATTCTGTCTTTAGTTTCTACAGACAAATATCAGTTCAGTTTATTTCCTCAAGGAAAAAAAGAACTTGTAACCAAACTTCTCAACTGAGTGACAAATCCTGCCAGTCTCACCCAGACCTGCCCCCAAGGCACCTGGACAGGACACTGTGCACAGACCCTGACAGGAGCAGGAACAGCAGAGGAGAAATACGGCCACAGCCTCAACCATAAACCCAGCAGCACCTAGAAACCTGGACATTTACAAAGTCAGGAGAGGACAACGTGAAATGGTAGATCTGACAGTGTTGTGTTGTCCAACCTCTGGTTTCTTGCAGCTGGCTGTAAACAGAGATAGGGAGGGGCCGCTGTGCCTGCCAAGGGAGGCAGAAACTTTGTGAGCAATTTACTAGAGGAAAACATGTGCGTTTCCACACTGGCACGAATGTGTGTGCTGGTGTGCTCTCTCATACGGACACACACATGCACACTCACAGGAAGCCTGTGCTACATGGCTACTGCTGATAAGGAGCCTGTGGGGCTTCCAGAGGAACAGGACAGATCTGTTCTGGTCCCTGGCAGCTGTCTCTGCCCTGTGATGCTGCTCACTGACGGCATCTGGAGTTCACGGAACTAAAAAATGTGGGACACAAAATAGAGAGGTAAGAGGCCAGGGGCTGGTGCTGTGAGCTGAATGGGTAGATGAGGGCCGGGGGAGCTGACCTGTGTGGCAACAATGGCTTTGAATGATCTGCCACCAGCAGGAGCCTCTCCAGACAGTGAAATGAAAGGGCCATTTCACTCCTCAGTGAGCAGGAGCAGGACTGAGTAGGATGTAGCACCTACTAGGTCTGCCAGAGAAATGTGGCACAGCTGGGCCAGGCACTTCTGGTAAGCAAGCCCAAGGTGACACTTGTCACACGGTGTGAAGGGTCTTTCCTCTCAGAGGAACTTGCAGTTCTCACATCCTTTGTCCCACGTTGAAGAGGTTCGAAAGGAAATAATGTAGTAAAATCTTAGACAAACCTTGAGGTCCCTGGAATCAGGAGAGGACAGGCTGCTGTTGGGGTAGAGACACTAAGTTTGGTGACATCTGCCTGCAGGTGGCCACAAGATGCACAGTTTCCTGGGAATTCAGGCCAGTGGGGAATGGTAGACAATGAACCGGTAACTGCAGGCTCCTGGCTCAGCCTCCAGAAACTGCCCAAGTCATACAGCTTCGCAGTTTGTAGCCTGGGTTGCAGATACACCGGAAAGATCTCGTCAGCTAGACAATGGCCGCTGGGGCAGTTCAGAAGCCAAGATAGGGGAGGAACAGCAGCACAGAAAAGAGAAACAGAAGGAAGGAACTAGCCATTGAATCGGCTTGGAGACAGAAGGCCAGGACAGCCTCCTCTGCTCATGGGAAACCAGCAGCTTCTTACTTTACAAATGGGCATGTTCTGGGCGTGGGTCCAATCTACCTGGTGTTTATACCATCTCCCAGCCCCTTGAGCAGAATTGTGCCCCGCTGGCATCCCCAGAGGAGGTTGCCTTCCCAGCTCAGGAGGTGCCATCTAGATGTTCAGTGAAGAGATGGATAAAATCAGAGGGTGAGGACAGTGGTCTGAGTCTAAGGACCTGTGTCCACATTGTGAACGAGAGCAAACACTTCTCCTAGGAAAGCTGCACCTGGTACTTGGGGGTGGGGGAGGCCAGCCCTACCTTCCGTCGCCATCTGACTCTCATTATCTAAGGCTGTCGGATAGCATTCACGTGAGTTGCATAACGTCCACAATCAGTGCCCCGCCCACCTGCCTCTCAGGATTGTGGTCATGCATCTGAATGGGAATTCCTGCAACCACTCACCTGCCCACTGCCTTTGTGTGTCTGACTCTGAAATATGTAGGTGATTAGATTGCTGCTGTTAGGGACAGTCCTGTGGGACAAAGTCGCTGGTGCTGTGGGCCATTGGCACCTGCAGACACTGCTGCCTGAGCAAGGTCTAAGCGCTGGACTCATCTTCATTTTCTTCACCATGAACCTCCTCACTTCCTCTTGATCCTGCTCCTGTACCAGCCCATGTATGTGACTCCATCATCGCTCACTGTCCTGGCCTACCATGACGTGGCAGATGTCATTCCACACTGTAGGGTGTGTCAACAAATGAGGGACAGGCCACTGCGTGGTTGCAGAGCTCCTTGCAACTGGCAATGGTGGGTGGTGGGGACTAGCACCACCAGCAGCAGCCTGGCTTTCTCGCTTTGCTCCTGTGCTCCGTGAAACAAGAATATTTGCTTTCTGTGGGTCTGTTTGAGATGCTTTCCTTTTTATTCTGAAAGTATGAGGTCTAGTTGGAACTAACTACACTTTGAATATAAGGTTTCCCCCCCAGAGAACTGGAATGTCCAGTTCTTTGAGAAGACAGAGTTCTTTCTTTGTATTATGACTTCACCTGCCAATTTTTCATTCAGTTATGGCAATACTGGTTGTATCCCTGAGTTACCCCTCTCCCCTCGACTCCTGCCCCTGTCTGGAACCCAGGCTCTGCTCTCTCACCTGCCAGGAGAGAGGGCAACCCAGGGCTGACCGTCCACACAGAGCATCTCTGAGGTCTGAGCACTCAGACATCTGGTCAGCTAGGAATTGCAGTGCTAGGCCCATCCACTCTAGCTGAGACAGTTCATTCAGGTTGGGCCAACCATAAGGTACACCACACTTTGTCTCAGAGGCAGACGCTAGGCCCCTTCTCTGGTCTCTATCCTACATGTCACACACCTGCACCAGAGCAGTGGCTCATGGTGCGCCAGGGTTGGTCCTTGCACGTGTGCGCTCATCTCTGTTGTCTTCCATCTGGGTGCACAGTAGCGCCCGTACATGTCAGTTACAGCAGGAGAGGGAGACGGGTGGGGTCAGCTCATCATGTGGGGATTGGTGGTACAGGGTAGGGTAGATTTTTGGCTCTGGAAAGTATCACTGATGCCAAGAGGTAGCAGTCAGTTGGAGACTTCCTGGTAGAGAGAAATACCCCCACATTTTGCCTGCGGCCTCTCTGGAACATGAGTAGATACAGGAGAAGATGTGAAGCACTTCCTCCATAGGAGTGTCTCAAACGAACTATCCATTACTCATTTCTCTCTCCATTACTCAGGTTTCTCTCTGTCTCTCTCTCTCTTTTTAAAAGGTTATTGCCATAGGGCATGTGTGCTTGCCAGAGAAAGAGAGCAAGAGGGAAAGTGAAAAATCATCTCCCAAGGGGGGATGGCTACACTGCAATCCCCCCTCTTTCGTTTTCTTAGGATAATGGGCATGCGTGCACATGTGCTCAGAGTGATTTTCAAGCCATGAGGTCTGGGACTTGAACTGTGGTCGGTCATGTGGGAGTCCAGTGCTATAATCTCTACGCCACTTGCTGGCCCCATTACTTACATTTCTTTCTTTCTTTCTTTCTTTTTTTGTTGCCAGAGGGCATGTACACTCTGCAGAGAAAGAGAGCAACCCCCTGTAATGTTCATTTTGTAAAACTTTTCCGTCCAGTTCTCCATTCTGTCAGGATCTTAGTTGTGCACATGTACCCTGCCTGTTTTACAAGCCACTAGGGCCAGGACTCAGATCAGGTTTGGCCATGTGGAATCTGGCTCCATGTGCGTGGCTGCGTGGTTGCAGAGCTCCTTGCAACTGGCAATGGTGGGTGGTGGGGACTAGCACCACCAGCAGCAGCCTGGCTTTCTCGCTTTGCTCCTGTGCTCCGTGAAACAAGAATATTTGCTTTCTGTGGGTCTGTTTGAGATGCTTTCCTTTTTATTCTGAAAGTATGAGGTCTAGTTGGAACTAACTACACTTTGAATATAAGGTTTCCCCCCCAGAGAACTGGAATGTCCAGTTCTTTGAGAAGACAGAGTTCTTTCTTTGTATTATGACTTCACCTGCCAATTTTTCATTCAGTTATGGCAATACTGGTTGTATCCCTGAGTTACCCCTCTCCCCTCGACTCCTGCCCCTGTCTGGAACCCAGGCTCTGCTCTCTCACCTGCCAGGAGAGAGGGCAACCCAGGGCTGACCGTCCACACAGAGCATCTCTGAGGTCTGAGCACTCAGACATCTGGTCAGCTAGGAATTGCAGTGCTAGGCCCATCCACTCTAGCTGAGACAGTTCATTCAGGTTGGGCCAACCATAAGGTACACCACACTTTGTCTCAGAGGCAGACGCTAGGCCCCTTCTCTGGTCTCTATCCTACATGTCACACACCTGCACCAGAGCAGTGGCTCATGGTGCGCCAGGGGTGGTCCTTGCACGTGTGCGCTCATCTCTGTTGTCTTCCATCTGGGTGCACAGTAGCGCCCGTACATGTCAGTTACAGCAGGAGAGGGAGACGGGTGGGGTCAGCTCATCATGTGGGGATTGGTGGTACAGGGTAGGGTAGATTTTTGGCTCTGGAAAGTATCACTGATGCCAAGAGGTAGCAGTCAGTTGGAGACTTCCTGGTAGAGAGAAATACCCCCACATTTTGCCTGCGGCCTCTCTGGAACATGAGTAGATACAGGAGAAGATGTGAAGCACTTCCTCCATAGGAGTGTCTCAAACGAACTATCCATTACTCATTTCTCTCTCCATTACTCAGGTTTCTCTCTGTCTCTCTCTCTCTTTTTAAAAGGTTATTGCCATAGGGCATGTGTGCTTGCCAGAGAAAGAGAGCAAGAGGGAAAGTGAAAAATCATCTCCCAAGGGGGGATGGCTACACTGCAATCCCCCCTCTTTCGTTTTCTTAGGATAATGGGCATGCGTGCACATGTGCTCAGAGTGATTTTCAAGCCATGAGGTCTGGGACTTGAACTGTGGTCGGTCATGTGGGAGTCCAGTGCTATAATCTCTACGCCACTTGCTGGCCCCATTACTTACATTTCTTTCTTTCTTTCTTTCTTTTTTTGTTGCCAGAGGGCATGTACACTCTGCAGAGAAAGAGAGCAACCCCCTGTAATGTTCATTTTGTAAAACTTTTCCGTCCAGTTCTCCATTCTGTCAGGATCTTAGTTGTGCACATGTACCCTGCCTGTTTTACAAGCCACTAGGGCCAGGACTCAGATCAGGTTTGGCCATGTGGAATCTGGCTCCATGTGCGTGGTACTTAACTGCCATGCTGTGGGGCCAGCCCTATGCAGACTTCTTGCCAGATAGGTCAGGGATACTCCCTGTGGCCACTGAAATTACTGCAGTATCATTAGCCATAACCACAGCACCCAAGCTCATTTAAGACAGCCATTTATGATGGTAACTTCATTCTTAAGGAAAGCACAATTGGGACAGAATGCTTTTTTAAAAAGGCCAGTAGTCTCTAGAAGTTCTAAGCCAGTGGACCGTACCACCTCTGTATTTCTAAGCTGTCCTTGGCCTCTGTACTAAAAGAGTAGGGAAGTGAACTGACTCTTATTCCTTCTTTTCACAGAACCACGGAGCCTGGGCCAGGCCACCATGTGGGACTGTGGCCTGCTCAATGGGACAGGGCAGAGCGCAGACCAGGAGGCCTGCCAGGACCTGCACCTGGGGCTGTCAGTGTTGGCGCTGCTCTACCTGGCCGTGGGCTTCCCAGTGGGCCTATGCTACAATGCCCTGCTGGTGCTAGTCAACCTGTACAACAAGCGCAGCATGACCATGCCGGATGTGTACTTTGTGAACATGGCTGTGGCAGGCTTGGTCCTCAATGCCCTGGCCCCTGTGTACCTGCTGGGCCCCCCCAATGCCCGCTGGGCCCTATGGAGTGTCAGCAGTGAGGTGCATGTCACACTGCTGGTCCTCTTCAATGTCTCAGCTCTGGTGATCATGTACTCCACCACCCTGCTTAGCCTCGACTACTACATCGAACGCGCCCTGCCGCGTACCTACATGGCCAGTGTGTACAACACCCGGCACGTGTGTGGCTTTGTCTGGGGTGGGGCCCTGCTGACCAGCTTTTCATCCCTGCTCTTCTACATCTGCAGCCATGTGTCCTCCAGGGTTGTTGAGTGCTCCAAGATGCAGAACACAGAGGCTGCTGACGCCATCATGGTGCTCATTGGGTTTGCAGTGCCAGCCCTTGCTGTTCTGTATGCACTGGTGCTCATCTCGCGGATCCGGAAGGAAGACACACCCCTTGACCAGGATGTGGGGAGGCTGGACCCTTCAGTGCACAGGCTTCTGGTAGCCACTGTGTGCACACAGTTTGGACTCTGGACGCCTTACTACCTGACTCTCCTCGGCCACACGGTTCTAGTCTCGCAAGGGAAGCCTGTGGATGGGCACTACATGGGGATAGTGCACTTTGCTAAGGATTTGTCGAAATTCTTGGCTTTCTCTAGTAGCTTTGTAATGCCACTTCTTTACCGCTACATCAACAAAAACTTCCCTAACAAGCTCCGGCGGTTGATAAAGAAAATGCACTGCGGGCCCCGGCGTTGTCCCCCTGACCAGACAGGGGTTCAGCAGGTGATGACGTAGACACAGTCTGATGCTGGGACCACCTGAGCTCACGGAAGCAACTGTCACACCTGGGAGCACTGAGGCGGTGGCAAATGAGCTAAGGCTTCTGCCCTCCTCCCTCCTCCCACTGGGGTCTCTCATCCGGGAGTCAAGATGACCACGAGGTAACTGAAGTTCAGCTGGATGCATAGCACTTTGTTTCCTTGGCCACTAGAGCGTGTTCTTCCCCAGAAACAGATGTGCTGAGGCAAGAACAGGACAAGGGGTGTTTTTCTTGAAGTATTCTATGTGTTTCCCAAAAAGGCCAACTTCAGGCCAAGGCCACGTTCAAAGCGACAGGTCGGCATGTGAAGAATACACTGCGTTCTTAGTACTGACCTGCTCTCTCCTTCAGGTGTGTGCATTTCTCCTGAGTACACATCTCGAAGGCCCACGTTCTCAAACTATTATATTTACCTTCCGCCTCCTCAACATTAAGCTTTCTAAATGAAGTGATGAACACCTAAAGCCAGTATTTATACTTTGTTTGCAATGTTAAAATACTTGATTTCTCCCTCCCGTTTTTGTTTTTGGTTTTGGTTTTGATTTTTTTTTTTTAAAAGATGTTCAACAGAAAATTAAAATGAAGGCGACAATACAAAGGCCTGCCAGGAGGAGACTGGGTGGATGGATGCTGCTGTCACATGCTGTGCTGTTGGTGATGCAGCTATGCACGAGGTAACTGAAGTTCAGCTGGATGCATAGCACTTTGTTTCCTTGGCCACTAGAGCGTGTTCTTCCCCAGAAACAGATGTGCTGAGGCAAGAACAGGACAAGGGGTGTTTTTCTTGAAGTATTCTATGTGTTTCCCAAAAAGGCCAACTTCAGGCCAAGGCCACGTTCAAAGCGACAGGTCGGCATGTGAAGAATACACTGCGTTCTTAGTACTGACCTGCTCTCTCCTTCAGGTGTGTGCATTTCTCCTGAGTACACATCTCGAAGGCCCACGTTCTCAAACTATTATATTTACCTTCCGCCTCCTCAACATTAAGCTTTCTAAATGAAGTGATGAACACCTAAAGCCAGTATTTATACTTTGTTTGCAATGTTAAAATACTTGATTTCTCCCTCCCGTTTTTGTTTTTGGTTTTGGTTTTGATTTTTTTTTTTTAAAGAGATGTTCAACAGAAAATTAAAATGAAGGCGACAATACAAAGGCCTGCCAGGAGGAGACTGGGTGGATGGATGCTGCTGTCACATGCTGTGCTGTTGGTGATGCAGCTATGCACGGAGTAAGGACGGCAGGCCAGCAGGGCCTGCCACAGTCACACACAGGAGTTATTAAAATATTTTTTTAAGCATCAGGGATGTGGCTGGTCTTAAACAAGGAGTAATTAAGTAGCAACTGAAGCTCTCTCATCTACTAAATGTACTTGAAACCACCTCCCCCCCCATGACTCCCAGATATCAGCTGATTTTTCTTTTTTCACTATGGAGCTTTCTAAATCAGTTTCCCAAACTGCAAAACTAAAGAATATATGAAGAAAGGGAAAAAAAAGTTAGGATATCTAACTTAATATTGAAGCTAAAAGGGCCTCCCCTGGGGAAGAGGTCTAGATGTTGGGGGAAGAGTCACTCTCAGTTCAACAAGAAGGGACAGGACACAAGCTGGCTACCCAAGATGGCCAGGGCCCAACATCTCTCCTTTGCTTAGATCCTCTATGCTTACAGGGACAGATAGCCCAGATGGGCCTGTTGCACTCAGAGATGCATGTGGATGTCAGCCAGAAGGTGGTGCAAGTGAGGCACCTCCCTCACAGGCCAGGCACAGAGGTGTTGGCAATCTAAGCCAATTATTTGCCTCATCCACCCAGCTCTAGACATTCTACCATCCCAGTTTTTGTAAGCCTCCTCAAACTGTCCATTCACCTCTACCCAGTTCGCTAGGACTAAATTACAGGCCCATAGTCCCCCAATCCTTAAACCCAAGAAGGCTGTGAAAATGAGATTCCCCAATGCCAAGTTTGCAGCAGATTCATTTGCTAGCAAGTCCTGACTGAAATGATGTGAGGTACTTTCTTGACCTGCTGTTTCTGAAGGAAGGCTAATATGACTGTGGTGTGCTGCTGGCTCATGGTATTCTGAGATACATGATACATATACAGCATATTTTTTTTCTGACAACCTGAAAACATCTGAATTCTGAAATATGCCTGGTCCCCAGGACTGCAGAGCACAGCTCTGCACTTTGTGGCCACCGTACGTGGTGACCTCATACTCGTCCTGGTCTCTTGAGGAATTTAGTTATGAATTAGTTGTCCTATTTATTACATTTGAACCATAGCTCCTCAAAGCATGAGGTGACTGAGTTAGAGTTTGCCTGTGAAGTATGATGAAAATACACTGGACACTATAGCTGCTGCTGTGATAACTGCCCTAGTAGCTGTGACATGCTGAGGAGTCAGCTTCCTTATCTGTAGACTATGGGGCTAAATGGAAAGACAATTTTCTGAATTGTTTCTGAAATTTCTGCTGAAGGTATGCCAGGGTCTCATTCAAATCTTGAAAGCTGCAGCCTGACTTTCCTTCCCGAGCACAGAGCTGGCCATTTCTCTGAGGTACAGTCTCCAGAGTTTCCCATCCAGTTGTTACACTTGAAAACCTAGGTGTTCACTGAAGAACCAGTACCGAAATCCAGCCTGGCCCGACAGTGGATGGCTTGCTGGTGTTTAACTCTGCCATTCTCTTAGAAATGAACAGGCCTGGGGGCAGGATCAAGCCAAGGGCAGATAGACTTTCTAGTCAGTAGAGGAAAAAGGATCTAGACAGGCATGACCAGTTTGTGGTGGTGGTGTCATGCTGAAAATAAGAGACTCTTCCTTGCTGCTATTTCCTGCACCTTTTGCCCAGCCAGAGTTCCTGGGAAAGGGGCAGATGTCACAAACAGATCAGAATAGCCACTGAGATCTCTCTGACCCTGCCTCGAAATACCACTACCCAACTAGTCTGCCCCAAGTAAAGGAAGGAGGGGGCCTAAAATCACTTTCTCTCTCGCTCTCTCTCTCTCTCTCTTTTTTTTTTTTTGCCATTGGGTGTGTGTACTTACCAGAGAGAGAGAGAAAGGTCGCAACTGAGCGAAAATGAGCGGGAACATGAGAAATCACTCCCCAGGGAGATGGCCATGCCACAATTCCTTCTCTATTCTCTTGAAATTTGGGGGCAAGTATGTATACGTGCCCGGCATGATCTTTTTTTCAAGGGTCCAGGTCCAGGACTCAAACCATGGTCCACCATGTGGAGTCCAGTGCCTTAACCACCAAACCACCTGCTGGCTCCCTAAACAACATTTTTCCTTTCAAATTTCTCAGCAGCTTTGGGTACAAACTGGCTAATTCCTAGGAACCTATTGGGAGCTAGGACAATCCTTGAGGTCCCACCCTCACATGCATTTCAGCTCCCATACCCTACCCTGTTGGCGATAGAGTGGACTGTGGATGCCCAGCAGCCTGGCCAGGTCTGTTTAGTGGAGTTCCATGCTTGCTGTGCAGACCCGTGCCCACTGCCGGAGATCCTCAGTGTGCAGTGTGTCCTCTCTGCTTCCTCCCACTCAGGACCCTGCCTCCTCTTACCTCCTCATCTCCCAACTCCCACCAGCATCTGCAGCTAATTCTGGTAATGTTGTATAACATACTTTTCCTCCAACACTTGCTTATCTATATTCTTGTGCTAAAGCTAGTAAACCTCACGTCTCTTACCTTCTCTGTATGTTTAATTCCCTATACTTCTGCCACATAACCAAAACAAATGGAAAGAATTGAACTAGTCAAGAAGATAAAGAACTATTTGAAAAACCCAAGGTAGATTGTGAATTCTTGATTTATTCACAAGTGTGCAAGATGCCAGGACGATAGGTTTTCAGAGTTTTATGTTCAAGGGTCCTTAGTTTTGCTATCAATATCAACATTTCTTAACTCTTAGAATGTAAAAATAAACAAAACAAAACTTTTTTTTTTAAATGACAGCACTTGCATGTACAAAGCAGAGCATCAGGGGGGGGAGAGAGAGAGAGAGAGAGAAGCACTCTTGACAGGGTCTCATGCTGCAGTTCCTTTCCCCAGCTTTCCAGCTCCTGAGGATCCTGGGTGCCAGCGTGTGTGCATGGCATATTCTCAGGCTGCAGGGATTTGAACCCACAGCCAGCCATGTGCTTCCGGCACTGAAGTCCTGTATGTCAGAGACATACTAGACTGACTGCACCACCTAGGCTGGGTCTATGATCTTATTTTTGTTAATCTGCAAAACACCTGGTCATGCTTCATTAGTTAAGATTTTAAAAAGTGCATTATATCTTAGATTTGTTTCATGGAGGTTATAAAATTTGTTGAAAAGGCAGGTACATTAAGAAATCAACATCTGTTCTTTCATAAAAAGCATATAATAAAGGATAAACAACGAACAAATTTAGAAGCTAAATTACATATCAAGATACTGAATTTAAAGCCAGTTGACAAATTTGGGAGGCTTCTCATTTCAAATTTGTTAAATACTCTCCAAAGACAGTTCTAAGAATATGAAAAATAAGAAGCTACTGAAGAAAACCCCACACATTTGGAAACTAAATTATTTGATAGTTACTACTCAGTTTCTGAATTCTTAAAATTTGTACAGTAGCAATCCCATCCAAGGGGGATACATTCCTACAACAGATGGATGTCCAAAGCTACAGATAGCAGCGACCCCTATATATGGTATGGTTTTTCAATATGCTATGAAGTGACTAACAGTCAGTAGTGCATACGGCAGATACACTGGACAGAGGGAGTCACATCTGGGGCAGGACAAAGTGGGATGGCACCAAATTTCATCACTTAAGACAGCACAATTTAAAACTTATGAATTGTTATTTCTGGAGTTTCCCATTTAATATTTTTGGACTCTAACTGACACAGGTAACTAAAATTCCAGAAAGCAGAACTACAGATAAAGGATGGACTACTATATTTCTAGTGTTTGATGTATATCAGAAAACCAGTAAGAGAGTACGATAACAAAGGCTAGCAAAGGAACAGGCTTTACAACTCTTTCTGAAAATAAGTATAGTCTTTACTTATTGTACCACTGAGGACTTCTGTGACCGCCCCCCAAATCCAGAACCGAGGGGTCTTAGGTATCCCCATAACTCTCCCAAGTCTTCCAGCAAATGTGGCAGCTATGTCTGTTCCCTTGCCCCTGCATGAGGGGCCTGTCACAGCTATGGTTGATAACACTGCACACAGCACCCAATAAATCTGAGAAATGAGTGATTGTTTAGTAATGAGACATAATTTGAACATACCTGTTTTATATTAATAAAGACTATGCAGCTTAAAGAACATGATGAGCTTGCCTTATTTTTGTTGGGCACACATAGATAACATGGTACCCTGAGTGGAAACGTCTGTGAGCATGTTGAGTTCTCAGCCTTTCTCACAGTGCAGAGTGCTTTAGTAAGCTGAGGACTGAGAGCAGGAGATCTAAATTCCAGTTGCATTCAACTTAAGAGACTCCTCAGGCCTGGGTTTTGTCCAACCCTCACTAGGAATTGGTTGGTATTATAAAATTCCTTAAGTTCTGGTCCTCACCAGGTAGAGGGATCCCTCCCAGAACTTGTTGGAAGCTACCATCTTCCCACACTGAACCCAACAGTTACAGGAAACTCCCTGCCATCTAGAGGACTAGCTCCTATCTAGTAGTGTTGGTTTTGCCTTCTGAAGCTGTGGAGAGCCAAGAACTTCTACATGCTAGCCCTTTTAAAGACTCGAGGCGACCGTGTGAACCTCAAAAGCACCATTAACAACATTCACTGTGCACTTGCTGAGCAAACACTATGTCCAGTGAACTGAAGACACTGGGTCTTCTCTGGTGAGGAATGTGAGAGCTTCTAGATACTGCCATTTAGAGGTAAAGAGAAAGACCTAGACTACCATGCCCAAGTGACGCAGCACACATCACAGAGCCAGTGTGATTCCAGAGTGAATTCCTAACTCGTCTTCCTTCATTCTCTCTGCCCGAAGACCTGCTTGACAATATAATGTATACAATAGATGGCAGCCACCATCCTGCTCAACCAGTGCAAGACTCCACTTGGTTGATAAAGGAAATGAACACGGTCCTGATGTGAACAGTTAAGACGGACCACTGAAGGAGCCCTGGGCCCCAAACATGATGCCCTTCCAAAAACAGAAAACAAAAAAACAAAGAAAACCAAAAAGAAAAACAATTGAGGTGCAGAAGAGATACATGCTAGAACAGCCTGTGCATGACCTGAGAAGACATGGGGGAGCTGGACTATCATCTGGCCAAGGCTCATCATTCTGGTGTCTAGTTATTTGTCCCTAATATGGGGACCTAACTTTGTCCTGTTTATGGACTTAACATAATTTTTTTTTTTCAGTTTTCTAGTATCCCACAGGTTCAATTCTCATAGTTCCATCATCTACTCTGCTGTGAATGGACACATGGGCTGTCACCGGCTCTAAGCCTCTAGCAATTATCTTACGCCAATTCCAAGGGCCTGTGAAAAGCCCTTCCGTGGAGCATACTTCTTGGGGCGACAATGCCTTCATGGTCTACTCACCATGCTGCTTCTTGGTGCAATACTTACTCATCTGTCCTTCATACTATTCATCTTTCCTGTTTTCTGTCAAGCCAGAGGAGTGCTGAGGGTTGAGGTCATTTGTATCTACAGTCGAGGGGACATGGTGGTGCCTACCCTATGGAAATACCCCTTTTGAGGCTCTGCCCATTTCCTAACTGATTTGAGATCATTCTTGATTTCTGGTGGACATGAGCCTGCACCATGGGCTCTTGACCTAACTGTATCCTCTACTCTACTTCCCTGTCAGCCCAAAAACAAGCCCTGCTATGAGATAGTGATGTCAGGAGGATTTCCACGAAGTTCTATTTAGAAGCCAGATAAACGAATTTGCCTTCCCTCTGATTAGACTGGGGTGGGGGGTGTTTAGCACCAAGGACCCTTAAAAAAAAATGGCATTATTTAAGTGGATGGAATTGTTTTAACAAAATCAAATATTTTAAGGTGCTTATGCTCTAAAACAGCACACAAACACACACATGCACATAAACATAAGTACATAAAAAAGTGCACATGTATACACACATGCACACAGAAGTGCATAGGTAAATACACACGTGTTCATCTTACCAGAAATAATTACTGGAAGAAATTTCACAAACACCGGCAGCAGGGTGGGAGATACCTAGAAAGAACAGGGATTGCCTGCATCCCCAAGGGGCCCTGTGCATGTTAGGGGGGCTTTGGAAAGCAGTAAGGATTATAAGAATCAAGGCCCAGAGATGGATTACACATGTTGTTTTCATAACAATGGCAGGTGTGGCCTTAAATGCTATTACTATCCCAAGCCATGATGGCTAAGGTCTGGCGAAGTTTTCTTTTTTTTTTTTTTTAATTTTAAATTTTTTTATTTACAGTCATTCACTGTACAACATTATAGTACACAAAATGAGATTTTCCATCCAGAATACACTGTATATTGGCTCAATCAAGGATATTACCATATATGCTATTAACAAATAATTTTCCATTTCTTGTTTCTTATATATTTTGCTTTTCTTTCCCTCTTTGATTCCCTACCTCTCATCCTCTGCCATTTCCCACCTTCCTCCCACACTGTCTCTGGTATCTACAGTTGCTTTCTATGTTTTTTTTTTTTTTTAATTATCTTTTATAAATTCACTAGATTTTTATCTAAATACTTTCAATAGCAAATGCAGCTGATATATACATACCTATGAATGTATGTCTGACTGTAGGAACAAGCCTTAGTATAAAGTAGCACCTCCCTGGGGATATGATATATAGCTCACTGCAGTCATTGACTAGGTATTTATCAATGCATTTTTTTAATTTCAAGAAAAACAGTTTTAGTTTTAATAGATCAAAATCAAACGATGTTAAGAGAAATTTGCTTAAGACTTAAAGCCTGCAAAAAGGTTAGGATTCAGTTCAGTCGGTAAGTAGATGAACCTATCAACAGTTCAAGAGAAGACAAAAATCCTTAAATCTGGAAAACAAAGCATAGAAGAAAATCAGTAATTTTTTAGTCAAAAATCATAAAATTCTATTTCACCAGTTCGGTCTCATGTAATTAATCCCTCTTCAATTGAATTTGCAGTGTTACTGTGGTCTGATCTTTCAGTTTAAATTCTGGAAGGTAACATTCAACTCTGAACTTGTCCTTACCATTAGGCTGGCTATTTTCTTGGTTGTTTTTTGTACTCTTATTTCCAACTTCAGTTTTCCTGCAATAGCACTACCTTCAGCACTTCTTGAGAGCTGGTCTGGTGTTGGTAAATTCTTTCAGGTTTTGTTTGTCTCACAGTGTTTTTGTCTTTTCTTCCCATATGAAGGATAATCTTGCCAGGTATAGTATTCTTGGTTGAAATTGTTTTTCACCTAACACTTTGAATATATTTTCCCATTCTTTCCTTGCTTGCATTGTTTCCAATGAGAGGTCCAACTTTAGCCTGATGGGATATCCTTTGAAAGTAACTTGACGATTCTCTCTTGCCAATTTTAGTATCTTGTCTCTGTTTGCGATTTTGGCCAATCTGGCTATGATGTGCCTTGGAGAAGATCATCTTGAGTTGAGTCTATGTGGGGTCCTTTGTATTTCCTGGGTCTGGATATTTGAATGCCTGTCTAGGTTTGGGAAGTTTTCTTCCAGCATTTCATGGACTAAATTATCAATGATTTCTTCACCTTCTGGGATACCAATTATCTGGATGTTTGGGCATTTAATAGTATCCAATATGTCTTATATATTATTCTCATTTTGGGGTTATTTTCTGTCTTTTTTATCATTTTTTTCTAGGTCAGAGGTTTTGTCTCCTACATCTGAGATTCAATCTTCTGCATGATCTAATCTGCTTTTAATAGTTTCAAAGGAGGTTTTGATTACCTGTATTACAGCCTTCATCTCTAACTTTTCTGTTTGATTCTTTCTTATGATGTGTATTTCCTCTTTCAGATAGTGTAAGGACTTCCTCTTCTCCTAGAACTCATTGTCTCTTTTCTCCTGCATCGTTTGTTGTCTCTCTTCTCTTGCATCTGTTAGCTTTGTCACTATGAATATTTTAAATTCTTTATCTGACATTTCCACAAGTTCCCTTGTATTGTCTTTTGAGAATGAGGAGTTATTCTTTTCCCTTAAGGGAGAGATGTTTTCTTGGCTTCTCATATTTCTTGTGCCCTTGCAGTGGTTTCTGGTCATCTGATGGATTATATGTTTTTTCCTACTCTTTGGAGTCAAGTCTGAGCATTCGGAGGCATGCAGGAGGAGGTGATCTGCAATCTCTATAAACAGTACTGTTTTTCTGTCCTTGTACAGCAGGTTCCATGGAAATTGAGGATTACTCTGACCCTAGTTAGATCTGGAGGGCAAGAGGATGAAGTCTGGGCAGAAACTCTTCAGTTGTACTAGTCTTGGCAAAGTTTTCTGCAGGACTTAATTTGATGTGTATGAAGTTACAGACTGGAAATGCGCCTGTCCCTTGCTGATCACATATCTTGTGCTGACTCCACCTAGAGGTTGAGAACTGGCTCTGAGGAATGGCCTGCACTCAATCCTGGCTCTGTAGCCCTGAGACTCGAGACAAGTGCTCTGCCTCTCTGTGCGTGTGCCCTCCTTTGTAAAACAGAGCAGCAGAGAAAATGTAAATAGGTAATTCCTGGGAAGTATTTAGCAGAGACCAGGCACTGGGCAATGCCTGGGCCACTGTTTTTCCTCGGAACCTCCTCCTCATTTTCATTCTTAAGAGGTTGATGTGAGGTGTTATGTCCATGAGAGGGCAGCATGGCCCCTAGCAGTGTGTTCCAAGTGCTGGGGTGGGGGGAACGGGACACAATAAACACATCCTGAGTAATTCTAGACCTTTGAGGACTGTGATGCCAAGAAGAGGAGACACAATCTTTACAAGTTACAGAACTTGCTTTCAAAGAATGCATATGAGTAAATTCTCTAAAGGAAACTGATGTCCTCTAAAAGGGAAACAATCTATGGCCTATGGATAAGTGATGATTATGCTCTAAGGCCTCAGAGGTAACACCTGTGCAGGCAAGCACCACCCCAGCCAGTACCAAAATATGGAGAGGTCAGAGGCAGCCAAGGGTAGGAGAAAGAGGAACAAGGAGTATTGGCCAGGTGCCCTATGCTTCTCATTACACCTAGATGACCCTGACTCCCCTGAGAGGTAGGTAACACTGATCTGCTTCCACAGACAAGGGAACTGATGCTCAAAGTTTGGGTGACTTCTCGGAAGGCATCAGCAGGCAAAGGGGGGTGGGCTCACACCGGAACCCTGACAGGTCTCCACATCCAGCTCAGGGCCCATCCTGAGCCTCTTAGTCATCCCAGCTTGAGAACTGACAGTTGAATGGAATCCTCAGAGACCACCTCACAAAGCCATTGGCTATGTAGGGGGCTGAATCCCAAAGAAGGACAGACTCACGAGGGTCTCATAGGAAATAAGGGGTTCCTATAGCCATGACTCCCTGGGCTCTAAAAGCCCTCGACCTCCCCAGCACCCAGGTCACAATCCAAGAGATAAGGGTAAGGGTCTGTGTGAGTGAGAAGAGAAACAGAATGAAGACACCAAAACAGGAATAAAGCACGAGGAATGAGGGTGTTTGAAAACGCAGGTCAAGGAAGTTACACTTGATCCTTGTCTACACTCACTCACACTTCACTACATGCATTTAAAACTCCCAAAAGGAAGACAGTGTTCAGAGCACTTTCCAAACATATTTAATCAAAGAGCCTTTCTGTGAAGTACCTCAGGCCACTAGGGTCCTTTCTAACATCAGCATAAGAAACGTGAAAACTCAAGGTAGAAGGGATCCTTGGGCTCTAGACCAGCTTTGCCACATCCTAGTTCTAGGCCAACGGCATCCTGCAGAAACTCACTGCAAGCAAGGGACTGGGTGGCCCTGTCTTGCTGTCCACCTCCTACCATCTGACATTTACTAGGGTCTACAACTTGCACACTTGGCAGTCACTTATAAAATTAAATATACAATTACTGTTTATTTCAGCCATTCTACTTCTAGGTATTTACTTAAGAAAAATGAAAACAGATGTCCACACAAACACTCGTGCACAAATGTTGATGAAGCCTTCTTCACAAGAGCCCCAAACTGGAAGCTATCCAGCTGTCCATCAACAGGTGAACAGATAAACAGATGCGGCCTATCTACTAATGGAATGCCACTCAGCAGTAAGACGGAACAACACTGACACACAGAACAATATGGACAAATCTCCCAAGGACTACACTGAGCAAAGCAGCCAGACACAAGCACATGAGAGAAGCCTACTTATCAAGTTCTAGAACAGGAAAAACTGCCATCAGTGACTGATAAGATTAGACTGTATCTAGGTGGGGGTGGCAAGGGGGGAATGAGGGAACTTTTTAGAAAAGGTATCTCCCTTGATGGAGGTATAGACTGCACAGCTGCATGCACCTGTCAAAATGATCAAATTGACACTTGAGATCTGTGCACTTCCCCAAGTGTAGATTAAACCTCGTTATTTCATGAGAAAAGAGGGCAGGGACTCTCTATCATTACCCACCCAAAGGCTCTCTTCACAGCCCCCGACCATTACATTATGTGAGCCCAGGAATCAAGCTCTAACATCAAAAATGCTGTAAAATGAGAAGTGCTGTGCACTTTAAAGCTCTAAGTAGAATGGCATGAGATTCAGAACTGTTTTCCAAGGTAAGACAGTCTCTGGCCTCACTGGTCAGGCTTTTCAGAGCTCCACCCAGTGGCGGTCAGCGGAACTTCACTTTTCAGGGCCAACTCGCACAAGCCTGGACAACACTGAGAGCCCCAGGTCCCAACAGAGGAAGGCAGGAGGTCCAGCAAGACTGGAGGAAGCATCAGCAGAGACTTTGCTTGTGGCTACAAGTAAGGCTGCTTCTAAACAGACCTTACAGCTGAAGAAAGCAGGTGGATGAAAGTAACTGACACATCCAATGATTTGCTATGATTACTGAATCACCCCAGAGCAGCTGCTGGAAAACCAGAAATGGCATACCAGGCTATGTATCCTGAACAATCCAATAAGGGGGCCAGTATAGGACCCCCAAAACCCACTCCTTTCCATTAGTTACCCACTATTTTATAAGTGAATTTTATAAACCCCTTTCCCCAAAAAAAGCCTATCATTACTAAGTGATTTTTATAATAATACAGAAGCAGGGGGCTGGCAGGTGGCATGGTGGTTAAGGGTGTTGGACTCCCACATGGCACACTGTGGTTTGAGTCCTGGACCTGGCAGCTTACTTTCTCACTTTCTCTCTCTCTGATCAAATAAAAACAAAAATAAAGTTAAATAAAATAATTAGATTTATATATATATAAAATGGAAGTAGTATCAGCTGCAAATTTTTGAACATTAGGCTGGGCTCCTATACAACACCTACACGGTCCTTAGCAGATTTGGGGTGGAACTGATCAGGCCCATCTTTGGCCCACAAATGCCAGAAGAAAGCTATGCTGAAGGGCAAGCAAGCACAGGACGCTGCAATGCCTCCAGAGAGGGACAGCCCTACTCACAGAGGCCCTTCCCTCCCCATAAACTGTCCTGGCCAAAGGACCTCTGCCACGGGCCATGCCTTCCAGTATGTTTTAAAGGCTTTCATACACAGTACTTACTGATGGAGGTTCCTAGTTACCTTCATGCCTGCCTGTCCTCATGAGATTTCCAGAGGCTCCCAGACCTTGGACCTCCCAGTGCCCTAGTGCTAAGCCCAGCGCTGTCTTCCAGGAGTCTGCTAAAGAGACTGACACACTCTCTTGAGGCCCAGCCTCCAGTCCAGCAAGATCTAAGGACGACTTGTCACAGGAGTGAGGAATAGTACAAGACCTCCTGCCTCACTCAGACAGAATCATCATGATGCTGCGTCTTCTCTACCTTCATGGACAGCAAGTATGCAGGGCACTGATGCTTTATTTCCCAGGTTACAAGAGGTTCTTAGTACAAGAATGACTCGGGAACCAGCAGTTAGCGTAATGGCTATGTCGCTGGATTCCCACGTAGTCGACCGCGGTTCGTGTCCCGGACCTGGTGGCTTAAAACTCACGCCGGGCGCGTGTGCGTGCGTGCCCAAGATCCCGAGAGGAGAATGGAGGAGAAGGGAGTGCGGCGTGACCATCCCCCCTGGGGGGTGCTTTCTCGCTTTCTGTCTCTATGTCTCTCTCTGTCTGTCTGGCGAGCGCACGCGCCCTACAGTGAAAATCTCTCTCAAAAAAAAAAAAAAAAAAAAAAAAAAGAATGACTCAGTGCACCTGCAGCTATGATGTCCCCAGATAATCCCTTAGCAATGTTTACACAGCAGCACTGATATGGACAGGGGGTCTGGATGTCAGTCCTGGACTGACATGGTCAAACCTCAAGTCCTTGTGTGTATATCCAGGGAGCTGGGCAGAAAAGAGGTCTCTACTGGCCCTGCCAATCCAAGAGTCTATGACTCTCCTCTGGGGCAGTAGGATATTCTGTCTGACACACAGTATTCAAGTAGGAAACTATTCCATGGACACTGTGACCTGGAATGTGCGTGGCTTGCTGAAGTCACAGAAACTCACCCCTAAGCAGCAGGGGAGCTGAGCCCACCAGGTGACAGGTCCTATGGGAGAAGGAGAGCCACAAGCACAGGCACAGGGCTGGATTTCTCCGTGCTTAAGGCTCTTGCATGCTGGACAGTGTATTAAGTGCTATAGTTAGAAAGGAAAATAAGAAATAGCATAAAAGCTGGCTCCAGGAGCCCGCACCACCTGGCAGGTCTGAGTGCAAAGGCTTCCCTTTGATCCAGGGCATCTGGGATTGATCTCAACTGAACCTCCAACTTCTGTGACAAAAATATACTCCTCAGTGAAATGAAGAAAGGAAAGTAGAAGAAAGGAAAGAAAGAAATGAACGTACATTTTGTCACTGAAGTCTTACAAGAATTCTATAAGGTTCCTGCCAATCACTGCAGCCATCACAGGAGGATGACCTTCCCACCTCAAGGCCCTGGATCATGTGCCCCACCCTAAGTTTGTGCAAGACAACACTTTACTTCTCCTGTTGTAAAAGACATAAGGGTGAGAAGGGAGATGCACAGGCTGTGGGATTTCGACAGATAAGAGAAAACTGTCAGGGCTGCCAGTTGAATTACAAACCACGTGCACAATGTACACAAGGAAATGTAAATTGACACGGGTAATTGTTCATCATCTCTCAGTAGTCTTAGTTCCCAGTTTGAACAAATGAGAATCCTACTACCCACCTTTCATGGTTATATGAAACAAGATGTACTAAGGAAAAGAATTTGGCACAAGGTGATTGGTGCGAGCAAAGGGTAAAGAGGTGACTTGAGCTTATTTTTTTAAATGTATTTTTTATTGACATTAGGTTGTAAATATTTATGTAGTCCAGTGTGGTTTTTCAATATGTGTATACAGGGTGTGGTGATGAAATCTGGGCCATAAGTGTATCTATCATCTCAAACACTTGTCATTATTTTGTGTTGTGAAAATTCAGAATTCTCTCTTTAGCCATTTTGAAATATACATTGACTTGCCATCAACATTACTCTGTTAGTAGCACTTAGAACTCACTGCACACTCCTATACCTGTTAACCAAGTTCTTTCTATTCTCCCATCCTACCCTCTTACCAGCATTCAAATCCGCTGTTTCTACTTCTGTGCAATCAAACCTTTTGTCTTCCACTAGTAAGTAAGAACATATAGTTAGTTGTCCTGTGCTTGGCTTATCTCACATAGTATTATTTTCTGAAGGTTTGCATGCTTTGTTAAAACTGACAACAATTCAACTCTTTTTAATGGCTGAATAATATTCCATTATGTACATATACCCCATTTTCTTTATTCACCAGTTGTTGGACACTGAGGTTGATTCTTTACCTGAGCAATTGTGAACAGTGCTGCAATAAACAGGAATGTCCAAAAAAAAAAAGTGTAATATACATTTAAAAAGTATTTTTGGGGAAATAATTTTTTTATCCATAATGAAGCATGGGGTGTGACAGGGCAGCAGATTAGGGAAGGCACTGTGGATCCTGTCTCTGGGCCTGGGACAAAACAGCCAGTCAGACCACCTATGGCTCTGAATTCTGCTACACTAGGGTTGATGACATACATATACACTGGAAGCTTCAAAAATCTACATTAGATTGATTACTAGCACCAGGACTCTCTGGGGAAATGGCTCATCACAGGTGGGTCTAGGGCGTGTTGTACTGGAAAGCAAGAAAGCTAAAGGACCAATGGGGTTGTGTCAGAACTTCAGCTAGCCTGAAGAGGCATCCATCTATGACATATGGGACCATTTCAGCATTAAAAAACAGTGAAGGGTTATAATACATTGCATTATAACAACAATGATTAAAAAACAATGATTCCACAATGACACTCATAAAAGCAGGCAGTAGAGAGCGTAAAGGAAGAGATGCAGAAAAGTGACAATGAAATGACGGTAGAAAATCTGTTCTGTAACAATGTAGTAACTGACTCAGGGACCCACCAAGAGATGCTAAAGCTCTGGGTGAAAGGTGTTAGAAGGACTGTCATCTAATGTTCCAAAGCCCCATCCGCACATCACTGGCTTGAAGGCAGTGCCTGTAGTACACCACTGCCTTGACTAAGCAATCACACTAGGCCTCACCAGCAGGGAACAAATGCATCATGTGCCTCCATGAGAAGCAGCCTCTACTTATGCTAGGCAGGTCCAGCCTCAGAACACCTTAGTGGGAGGGCTACCCTGCACAAGGCCAGACCCCAGCTACAGCCAACTCACACCGCAAACTGCACAAGGTGACGCTGTGCCTGCAGGCAGGAAAGGCACAGGCTGGCCAGTGCTCAGTACAGTAGCCTGGCCTGAAAATGCCTCTAGACACTAACTGCATCACCACATGGGGGGAAGAAAGACATGAGACAGACCTGAGCAGCTCAAGGCAGAAGGGCCCAAAATCTAGCCAGTAAGGAGGTGGGAGGTATCAGAAGAGGGCTGAGATGGCTGGGCAGTAGACATAGCTAGCAGAGGAGGGGAGGGCCTGAGACAAAAAAGCACCAGACAAGAAGTCCATGGATTCCTGGCATGACCTGACAGCATAAGCTGGCATCCTAACTGACCTTCCAGTAACTGGCTTCTCTGTCCCAGACTCCTCTGTTCCTACAGTTCTCCAAATCTCCAGATTTCTGGCTTCCTAGGTATCCATATAACAAAGCCCTCATTACCTAGAGTATCCTATGGAAGTCTCTGTTCCTTGCAATGCAACCTACAGGTCAGCACATCCTAAACCCATGGGGGCCTCTGGGAGCCCTTCTTCTTGTTCCCCCACCTATTCCCTCACATCTGGAACCTGTCTGCCAACATCTGTTCCACACTTTTTTTGGGGGGAGAGGTTTTTGCTATAGGGCGTGTGCACTCGTCAGACAGAGAAAGACAGAGAGACAGAAAGTGAGAAATCAGAACCCAGGGGGGATGGCCACTCCGCAATCCTTTCCCCTCCATTCTCCTCTCAGGATCTTGGGCACGCATGCACACACGCCCGACGTGAGTTTTAAGCCACCGAGTCTGGGATGCGAACCGCAGTCGACTACATGGGAGTCCAGCGACATAGCCATTACACTAACTGCTGGTCCCTCACACTTTTTTTTTTGAGAGATTTTTTTCTATAGGGTATATGTGCTCACCGGAAAGACAGAGACAGAAAGTGAGAAATCATCCCCCAGGGAGCAGGGCAGGGGGATAGCCACAACACAATTCCTTCTCCTCCATTGTCCTCTCAGGATCTTGGGTGATCACAAGCACAGCATCAGTTTCAAGCCTCCAGGTCCAGGACTCTAACTGCAGTCAGTCATGCAGGAGTCCAGAGACATAACCATTACACCATTTGCCGGTCCCTCTTTCACACTTTTTTAGTTGTCAAACCAGCCTTGCTAGTTAATGTTTTGCTAAATATCGTTCTAATTTTCTACACATATGGTTATACAATATCACTACAAAAGGTAAGAAAAAGGTTGTCTGGAACAGCCTGTGGCATGGTGGTTAGGGCTGGATCCTGGTATAGAGTCCTGGACCTAGCAACTTGAGAACCGTGCTGGGCTTGTGTGTGTGCATGCCCAAAAATCCCTAAAGGAGGGAGAAATGGAGAAGGGATTGTGGTATGACTATGCCCTATGGGGGCTCTGGCAATTAAAAAGAAAGAAAGTAGAAAGGGCTCTTGGAAAACCTAGAGGAAGTAGGCATTTTACAGATCATTGTGATTGGTGATGTGCAGTTTCTAATAAACTCAGCAGCTGCTAGGGTTAGACCATCATTCTACAGACTTTCAGAGCTGTGCGAGATTTCAGGATCAACAGTGACTGGGAACAAAACTGACTGGTATCTCATACACTAGCACAAACAGGGTTCATGCCACGCCCCTGCATACCCACTATCTCCTCATGCTCAGAGAGCAAGACTGTACCTTGATCTCCAAGGTCACACAAGAGTCCAGTCAAGGACAGGCTGAGTCCCATCTGTAAGTTTAAGAAGAAATCCGTGGAATGACAGGTTT
>NW_006205068.1:2652437-2657070 GCF_000334495.1 Tupaia belangeri chinensis | reverse complement strand
AATGTCTCATTCCTGCTTCCTATTTTTTTTTTTTTCCTTGATTCAGAATAGAGTACAGACACAGGACAAAGAGGAAAACATACCTACCACAGGGTCTGGTCACACCATGATTCCCTTCCCTTCAGTCCTCCAGCTAAATGGATATTGGACACTTGTATATGTGCCCAATGTTTTGTTTTTCCATACCGACAAGGCTGGGGATCTGAACTGGGGTCTCCATGAGCGGTGTGACTTCTTAAGTAGTGAAAGCAGTTCTCCTAAATGTTTAATAGACTACACCAGTGAAGCCAGCTGGGCCTGAAGTTTTCCTTGTAGAGAATTTTAATTATGAATCCATTTTCTTTTTAATAATTTCAGATTTTCCATTTCTTTTTCTTTTTTTTTTTTTAGTTTGCTACAGGGAGCATGCATTTGTCTGAGAGAGAGAAAGAGAAAGTGAGAAATCACCCTCTGTGAGGAATGACCTCGCCTTAATCCCTTCTCTTCCATTCTTCTCTAGGACCTTTGGGCATGCATGCACACAAGCCCAGGGTGAATTTTCAAGCCAGTGGGTCCAGACATAAACCATGTAGTTAGTCATGTGGGATTCAATCACCTTAACCTCTATGCTATCTGGTGGCCCCAAGTTTTCCATTTCTTCTTGGGTCAATATTGGTAATTTGGTAATCTGCATTCTCTTACTGCTATTTTATTGTCTGTGTAAGAATCTAGAAAATTTTCTCAACTCCCACTCCTCAAAAACAGTGCTGGGGAGGACAGAAAGGATCAAAATTGGTCATGATGAAGAAATTTCATGCTACTATCCAATAAACAGAAATACCTCAAACTCTCCTTTAGGTTAAATTTCAAAATTAATTAAATATGTCAAAAGCCACATCAAAGAATGCTTTACAGCAAACTCCTATTTCTATTTCCTATCACTCTTACACTCGGATCTCAGAGACAAGCTGCTCCATGGATTCTCCCCGGATGCCCAGTAAGTGCCCTCCACATTCTGCTCTGACTTCACAAGGATGTGTGCACATCAGTGGCCTCAGCTGTAACAATACTGGTACTGGTGCTGGACAACATTTTAGAACATTCTCTCTCACAATTCATTGACCAACTTTTCATTGTCTTTTCCTTCCCCTACTGGTATTTGGTTCTCGTATGAGCAGAAGTTCCACTAGAGGAAATGAATAATGCCCTTGAAAGCCTCCCGCTCGAGAGACCCCACTGTGGTGCCCTCCTGAACCTTCCCTTCTCCATGTCCCACAACATAACATGGGACAAGACAACGTTTCACCACACAAGGAGAAACAGAAGAAATCAACCCAGCCTCTGCAGTGAGTAGCTATGAGGTCTGTGGCAGGGTCCTTCACCTTCCTAAACCTCAATGTCCTCATCTGCAAACAGAGAATAATCATAGAACAATCAAACAGAGGTTTATGGACCAGAAGACAAGCCATGTGTATGGCATAGGAGGCGTAGGCAGAACAGGCCCTTCTAGACACACCTGGATCATCTGAGCTGTGGACAGCAAGTAGCCCCACTCTCACTCGCTCATGGACCCAGACGGCCAACAAGGTCAACCTGCCAGCAGCACAGAGCTGCAGAACAGAAACACCTCCTGACAGCAAGAAAGAGGCCAAGCTACACCTTTGGGTCTCCCACAGATGTAGTTGGAGAAGATGGTGTGACGGTGTGGTTTTTTCAGCCTAACAGAAGCGCTGCAGGTCAGGCAGGGGAAAGGGCTGCAAGATAAGGGTTTGCAAGGAAATCTGCTCCTGCTCTGCAAGGGATCCTAGACAAAAAGACTGTACCTGAGTCTGACTAAGACTCAGATGCTAACACAGCCTGTGGAACAGCATGTCCATCTTAAGCAGATAAGAGCAGAGCCAGCAAGGGGATCCTTACAGCAACCAGGTGCAGCTCTGTATGCTTGTCCCAACAGTAGGAACAAAGTCCAGAGATGACAACACTGAGCCTGTGTCCCAGAGCTGCTTGTTCAACTCAGAGCCCTGAGCCTTTCCAGAGGCTCACTCATACGGGCCAAGCATGCTGCTCTGGGAGTCAGGGACCAAAGACAAAAGGTGAGTTGTGAAACTATCAAAGGCCACCAGGAAAGTCACTAAAATTCTGGGCCAGGAGACAGAATCAACGAGGGCAGCTCTCACAGATGAAACGTGGCTGCTACAGGCTGACATTCCCCCTCAGTCTATGTGATCCCCATCTTCTAAGGCCTGCACCTGCTCCAGGGCCTGTGCACTGAGTCCTCTCCCCACACTCCACACCCCCGGCATGTGCCTGGGGAGAGACTGCACTACAGAAGGTGATGCTGCAACTCAGGAACCATGGCAGTGGCCAAGGGGACACTCTGGACAAGAGCAGCTTTCCCACCACAGATCGGTTGCTTCCAGGGCCTCCATGGCACCTATGGGAAGTGAGTGCTGGGAGGGCCTGAAGACTGTCACCAGAGGAGGCGACAATACCCTCTGCTACAGTAGGAAGCCACTAGAACTGGATCACTCACTACTCAGGAGACTTCTCCTTCTTGAGGCTCCAAGAATAAGACCCAACTGTACTGGGGCAGCATTAGTCACCATGATTGCAAATGGACAGGAAAAAGAGCCCATAGTCAGCTCAATGGCTTCTAATTTCCCATTATCTAGAAATAACAAAATATTCAAGGGCCACCTGGGAGACTGGGTCCCCTAAGTGGGCCATCCAAGAGAGTCTCCTGCCAGACTCGGAAGGCTGATGGAAGTACTGGCCAGCACCTTGAACCAGGAGTGTCTTCTCTTCTGCCCGCCCCCACCCCGGCTGCCCTCAAGTGTTCCTTATGTGCGTAGGACCCCCAAAGAAGGTTTCCAGGGTGCCATCAGTGATAGCAGAGGGGCTAGGGCTTTATACTGTCCTGCAAGAGTTCACCTCTCACAGGGCAAGCTTCCTAAAAGGGACATGAAGACTAGGGACCCCCTAGAGAAGGAAGAAAGTTGGTTCGGTGAATCCATTCCCAAGATCATTTACCTGGTTTGGCAAGGGCTCTCTCCCTTCAGGAATTTGGGGCCTTAGCCCAGGACCCTTTCCTGACCAGTGTCATCCCTTCCTTGGCAAGGCAGGTGAAGAGGGTATGAGGACCAACACAGTGACCTTGCTTGGCTTGGGAAGAAGACCTGCTTTTTAGTGGCATCTCTTGGCACAAGCCCCAACTTGGCCCAGCCCCTGGCTGGAATGCAGGGTGATGAGGAAAATGGCTCCAGCTGTGTGATCAGCACTCGGGTTACTCACTGTCCAGTCTGGAGCTTTTGCCATTCTTAGTGGTCACCCTGCTGTCAGGAGGTAAGAGGACAAGACCCCTGATCTGCACTGGGCACCCGTGCTGGCCTTATATTGGGCTGTCAGAAAAGTCAGGAGGTATTTTTTCTATTCAAAAACACGTCACAACTTTTCCAACGACCCAACAGCTGAGCTAAGGGGAAGGCTCCAGGGAGCCTCCTTTTTGGCTTATACAGGTTGGGAGCATTTTTTCCTGTTTGCTGGGTGGGGTTTTAGGGCCTATTTTAAGTCCAGACGTCGCCTGCTCTTGGGAGGAGCTGTTTAGTAAACGGGCCAGTAAGTACGGGCAGGAAGCCCGCTAGAAGCCCCGAGACACTCGAGCATGGGCATGCACACTACTTTTCCATCTGCAGTCTTTTTCTAGATCACACAGCCAAACCATTCACTGTTTAAAATGCAGTGTGTGGTTGGAATGATTTAAGACCATTTTTCCTTACAGAACTGTAGGTTTCTGTGCCTGCGTGTTTTAGGTGAGCATAGAGCAACTGAAGGAGCAGGCAAGACGGACCAAAGGAAAGAGCTCGGCTCTACCAGGGTCTTTCTGCCTCCTCCAGGTAACCCCTCGCCCACGACCCTGAGAAGGTGCCTTCCAAGAACAAGGCCTCGTACGGGTAAGTGCTCCATCACCTTTATCCAGGCAGCTCAGCCCTGCCTACTGGCCTCTCTGCTCCCCCTAGCCTCTGCCTGCCTTCTCATGTACCAGGCTTAAGCTGGCTGGGAAGTTGGAGTGACTTCACAGCTGTGGGAAGTTTCTCTATAAAAACCAAGGTTTCTTTATGCCATCAGTTGGCTCCGTTAAAATAAAACACAATTTATTTTTCTAGCATTTGGAATTGGAATTAACTGAGCTGATTGTCCAGGTCTTCTTCATTAAGAAAGATTGATAGTGGTCACAGTTCTGTCTCCTAAGATGGAACTAGCTGGAAAGGTTCATGGACAGTCAGAAAATACATCAGGGTGTTGACTGAGCTGCCAGATAAATTACTACTGCTGGGTTTTCACTGCAGGACAAAAGCACGAGAAGTTTCGATCTGGCAGAATACAGTGGATGTTTTATTGTAGGCACATCTGGAATGTGTATGTTTTCATGGGGCATGAAACCTGGAAATGGAGGGTTCTTTCGGCTGACTGTGCAGGGTGGGGGTGGGAGCCAGATGCATCAGTTTTTCCACCCAGAGGGCAACAGCAGGGTGGAGCCTGAGAAGGAAGCTCTATGGGATCCAAAGCAAGCAGGGTCTCTGGCCAGCCCCTGCAACAAGGAGGGCTTTGTGCTCAGGTAACAGTTCAGTGTCATGCTCCACATACCACATTCCTG
>NW_006205068.1:2645243-2651914 GCF_000334495.1 Tupaia belangeri chinensis | reverse complement strand
AGTGACCAGCACTGACCAAATGCCCCATGCGCCAGGCTCATCTTGCTTTATAAATCCTCATAAAATACCCTGCAGATGCACTCCTAGGGAATAGCTAATCTGCCCAAGACCACCGGCCTATGAAGTGAAAACCTGAGCTTCCCCATCTACAGACACAAGAGATGACTCACAGCTGGGCAGTGTCTGCTTGCTTGCCGGGACGCCTGGAACCGTGTTTGCTAAGGGATGCACACTAAGGAGCTCCTTCATAAGCACACTGGTGCAAAGCAATCCCCCCCTTCTGCTGGGGGATTAGCTGTTTAGCTCTGGCTAGCCAGGAGCTCCCTGAAACCCCTGCATAGCCTTCCTCAAAACACACAGCTCCACCTGAACCCTGGGGCTCAGTCTAGGCTTCACTCAGGCCTGACAAGTAAATGACTGACCCACCAAGCAAGTCCCCCCAGAGCCAGAGGAAGTAGGGAGACCTGCAATGGGGAGTAAGTGTCAGTGCAGCAGAGGACAGGGCGGGACTTAGAAGATGGCAGCAGGAGGGGCAGAGGTCTTCAGAAGAGGAGAATCCACAAACAGTCCCTGCAAAATTTCACCAGGACCAGGCTACTTGTGCAGAAAGGCTGGCATCTTGTTCTTGGTACTGATGTCTGCTCTTGCCAGTTGGCCTTTGAGGTAGGGTGGCCTTGCTGCAGTACAGAGCCAAGACACTCATGCCTTAAATGAAGCCCCAGCCAGGATCTCATGATGTACTCCCTCTGGGTCATTGCTGGGTGTGGCCAACTTCACAAGAAGGACCAGTCCAATACGAGGGTTCCATGATCATTGTAGGAGCCCTGGACCAGAACCGGCAGATAGCCATGCTGTGCAGTGCCAAAGGAAATGATAGCCTAAGTCATTCTCCTCATTGGTTGTGAACATCCTCAAAGACACCAACACCAAACCAAAGTCTCTGCGATCACTGGAAAGCAAGACAGCAGAGGTCATAAAACATCAAATATCCTTCTCTCCTGGCTATGACTCTATTTCTTCACTAATTACAGCTTTAGCCTTTCTCTATTCCCTTCTATGGATAAGATTCATGGAGATGCCCAAACATGGAATGACTCTCACTTTCTGACAGAACAGAATAAGGATCTAGAGCAGATCCCCTCTTCCCGTGACCCTCTTCCAAGTCACCTACCCAAGCCCCAAATCCAATAACAGGTTTTTCCTAACACCCTCTTACTGTTCCCCACGCTACCACAAGTGAATAGCCCAAGCTGCCCAACCTCAGGGGTTCCTGGTGGCCTTGGCTGACACACAGGCTATGACGAAAGGGGCTGTGGTGTGAGCCCTAGTTTGTAGGGCCAGGCACCTAAGTGATGTTTCAAAAACATGTGGACTGGCTCACATGTGAAGTGGCCTCTGCGCAGGGTGGGTTTGCTCTGAAGCCATCTCCCAGGCTCAGCTCTGGGCAGGAGATGCTGCCCACACAAACACAGGGGTTCTGGGCTTTCCCATGGCAGAAGTCATCAGTTCTGGACCAAAGTGCTTTCTGCTCCCTCTTGCGGACTATTTCCCTTTTTGTTTTTATTTTTAAATTATTTTTTATTTAATTTAATTTATTCATTTATTTTAATTTGACCAGAAAGAGACACACAGAGAGAGATAGAGAGGGAAAGTGAGGAACGAAGCCACCAGGTCTGGGACTCAAACTGTGGTCGGCCATGTGAGAGTGTCCAGCATCTTAACCACCATGCCACTTGCTGGCCCCACAGACTCTTCTCTCCATGCTCAGAACAGTCAGGGGAACCAGCAGTTAGTATATTGGCTATGTTGCTGGACTCCCACGTAGCTGACCGCCGTTCGTGTCCTGGACCTGATGGCTTAAAACTCGCAGCGGGCGCATGTGCGTGCGTGCCCAAGATCCTGAGAGAACGGAGGAGAAGGGATTGCGGCGTGACCAACCCCTCTGGGGAGTGATTTCTCACTTTCTGTCTCTATGTCTCTCTCTGTCTGGCAAGTGCACGCGCCCTATAGCGAAAACCTCTCCAAAAAAAAAAAGAACAGTCAGAATAGTGGGGATACTTATCATAGGAAGCAAGGATTGTTTGGAAAAATGGGCCTTGAATAAAAACAAAAAACATCTCTTTTATTAGATTTCTTGAATACGCAGCTATTGAGAAGGGAAAGGGATGCTGGAAAAATTTGTTAGAATTGTGAGGTCACGTTGGCTCAAAGACGGTCTGTCCTTCCAAGAGGGTCTAAGCCCCTCCTCTCCAGAGATGCTCTGGGCCTCCCCACTGGTGTGGAGAACAGAATGTACCCACAGGTTATGTAGGGATGGCTAGGCAGGTCCTCTGCCTACTCAGGAGCCAACTACAGCATCCGGGATGCTTCACAGCCCACACAGACCAGGAACTTCGTATCTCCTAGATGAACATGCACAGATGCATTCACTTGTCTGTGTGTATGAGAGATGGAGAAGGCATACAAGCTTTCTTCGGAACACCCAGAAGGAACAAAATGGAAACCTCCTTTCTTTATTTTAATTTGTCAGAAATCACATGCACTAGCCAGACAGCAACAGATTCTTCGGAACACCCAGAAGGAACAAAATGGAAACCTCCTTTCTTTTATTTATTTATTTTAATTTGCCAGAAATCACATGCACTAGCCAGATAGCAACAGAGAAGGAGAAGGAGAAAGCACCCCTCAATGAGGCATGGTTACACCACAATCCCTTCTCCTCCATTTCTCCATCCTAGTGGGATTTGGAGCATGCATGCACATGTTTTTCAAGCTGCTGGGGCCAGGATTGGAACTGCATGATCAGCCATGTGGGATCTGGCTCCCTTAATCACTGGGCCATTGGACAGCACAAAACCTTTCCATCTTTATGCTTCAATGAGGGTATTTATTTTTCTCAATACCCAAGCAACATTCAAAACAGTTCCTGGAACTGGACAGTATCAGGACCACCAGGAAGATGAAAGGGAGGGTAGAAAAAAGAGGGTAAGAAAGAGGAGGGCTGCCCGAGTGCCTGACACATGGGTGGCCAGCTGCCTGCTGTGAGCTAAGAGCTTCCAGCCCTGCCTTCCCAGACCGACAGACTAGGAGCCAGAGACTGACAGCCTCTGGGCTGGCTCCTACAGATCACCTTGAGGTTAGGCCAAAATAGTCTGTGTGGCTGCCCCTCCACATGAACTGGCCAGGCACTTGGTGTGCAGGACCAGCCTGCAAGTCCTATGGCCTGGTCAGGCTGTGGACGTGGGGCTGACACAGTGACTCATCACGCCACTCGGCTCTTAGTCTGGAGGGAGTAAAAGAGACTGGAATGAAAACATCTGCAGAGCCAAGACCACAAGGTGCTAAAAATGCTGAGCCTGGCCAGAGAGAAGAAGTGGCTGAGCAGGGAGTCAGCACAGAGAAGATATGAGCCATCAGTTGGGGCACCTACAGAGGGCACCTTCAGAGGCACTCACACTCTTGGAATCCAGCCCCTGGCCTGTCTCCCATCACTTGATTCACAGGCCTTCGACAGTATGACCTGGTGGTGGAGAAACGGCACATCCAGTGCTGTGTTAGAGACCTATAGGCGATGGGAGTCCCACGTTACAACTCCCAGAGACTGAAATCTGAGGGCAATGGCGCAACAGGGACTGAAGGCCATGTCACCCGCTGTAACACCTGTCTACAGAAACAGTGCAGAATCTCGTAAGAGAATTCTGACCTCAAACGAGCAGGTTCATGGTGCTTTTACAAATAAAAGCAACTTGTGAGCCATTATGGAATAATCTGTAAAAGTGCCACATCAAAAAGGAGCTATAGTAGCAAAAGTTCAGAAACTAAGAGAATGGTTTAATAAATTGCTGTCATGGTATTATCCATTAAAAATGATAATAAAAACTATAGTAAAGAGCATAGAAAACATTTAACGAATGAGTGGTGCTTGTGAAGTCCCAAGGGATGTAAAATTCCCAACCAGTGTAAAACTAATGTCACATAGAAAGTAGTGAAAACGTGGAGGGGCACTTCTGAGATGGGCCCCACAGAGACCCAGGCTCTGGCAGAACTGGGAAGGACCCAGGGACAGGGGCGCTCACTGGGTGTGCTCTTGAAGGGTCATGGGGCCATCTGAAGGAAGAAGTACCTGAACTCACAGGAAGCTAGCACTTCTCACGTGCTGATCCTCCCCACTTTCTAATTTCAGGGAAGCAACTAAGGTAAGTTGGGGCCTATGCTTTTTAGAACCATTTGAAAGACTATTTAAGGAGCAACAGCCGAAAGCTGCTGTAAAGAACACAAAATTCTCAAGGCTTCAGCCATGGGGGAGCTCCCAGAGGACCCTAGTGCCTGACCTTGGCAGCCCTTTTGCATGGCTCAGAGGAGAGTCCCAGAAGCCCCTGGTTCTTGGCCTGAAACTAGCCACCAAAACAAACCAATGGTTTGCTGAGGAGGGTGGGTCCTTCTTCCCAGGGAATTCCAGGGCTCAGTATGAATCTTTGCATTTCCTAGAATTAAAAGTACAGGCTCTAGTGGGAATGCAAAATAGCATAGACACTTTGGAAAACACTGGTAACCTTGTATAAAGTTACACATATACTTACTATAAGAACCAGCAATGCCACTTGGGGATTCCCCAAGAAAAAAGAAAATTCATGCTCACATAAAAATCTATTAATATTTAAAGCAGCTTTATAGTAGCCAAAACCTGGAAAGAGCCCCCAAAATACCATGCAAATGGTGACTAGATAAACAAACTGTGTTATATTTACACAGCTTAAACTATTTAGCAATAAAAAGTTACAACCACTTCATATATGCAACATCATGATGGATCTCAAATGCATTAGGCTAAGTGAAAGGTTTGTCTTTGGACCAGGATGGGACAGAAGAGAAGCCAGTGCAGACAGCAGAGCAATGAGAAATAAGGTCATGCTCACCAACTTCCAGTTGGTCTCCTCCAGAGCTGCTTCTCTCTAGTGGGAATGCAAAATAGCATAGACACTTTGGAAAACACTGGTAACCTTGTATAAAGTTACACATATACTTACTATAAGAACCACAATGCCACTTGGGGATTCCCCAAGAAAAAAAGAAAATTCATGCTCACATAAAAATCTATTAATATTTAAAGCAGCTTTATAGTAGCCAAAACCTGGAAAGAGCCCCCAAAATACCATGCAAATGGTGACTAGATAAACAAACTGTGTTATATTTACACAGCTTAAACTATTTAGCAATAAAAAGTTACAACCACTTCATATATGCAACATCATGATGGATCTCAAATGCATTAGGCTAAGTGAAAATACCACTCAAAAGGCTCCATACATATAAATTCCATCCACATAATAGTCTGGAAAAGTCAAAATTATAGGAATGGAAAACAGGCAAATGATTGTCAGGGTTCAATGACTGTTATGGAAGGACTGACTACCAAGGAATGGGCAAAGATGTTTTGAGCATGACACACCATTTATGCTGTGCATGGTGGTGGTTATATGACCAGATCCTTTGTGTTGTATACCAAAAATAATAAATTTTACTATAAGCAAATTCTTAAAAATTATCATAAAAAAAGTGCAGGTCTTGGTCAAACTATCTCAGTTCAGAACGCACGCACACGCGCCCAGCGTGAGTTCCAAGCCACCGGGTCCGGGACGTGAACCGCGGTCGACTACGTGGGAATCCAACGACATAGCCATTACGCTAACTGCTGGTTCCCTCTCAGTTCAGATCTTGATCACAACATTAGCTGGGTGACCAAGAGCAAATGTCCTCCTCTCTCTGGGACTCAGTGTCCTCAACTATAACACAGATTACAGCTGTCTCTATGTCATATGGAAAATTGTCAAGTTTCAGTAAATTACTATTTATGAAGTACTTCAGAAAGAGCCTGGCAGTGATAAGCACTCAACAAGAGAGAACAACATACTGAACACAGCCTTAACACCTAAGAGACAAAGCTCAACCTTGGCTCCGTACACTACCCCATTGTCTCTCTGTGGCTCTTTTTTTATGGATAAAGTACAGGTGAAGGGAAAATCTCCCAAATGGAGATTTTCAAGGTCAAGAGAAGTCCATAATATAAGGCAGCGGCTGGCAGGGAAGAAATGGATCGGGAAGAAATGTATCCGTGTCCAGGATTTCTAGAGAGAATGCCCTCCATGTTTTTGCTGTATTCTCTCTTCAGTTAAAAGGAAAAAGAATGGTGGTGAAGGAGCGAGGTGGCCCAGAAGGGTAGACAAGGCAGCTGACCACACCCATTAGGTGTGTGACCTTAGGCTGCTAGGAAAGGATCAGCACCTCCCAATCATGGTGTTGCTCAGGACCACAGGGGCTGGATGAGACCCAGCTGAGGTACAAAGGGTCCACTAAGGTGTAGGGGTGACAACACTAGGAGAAATGCCTAGTGCTCTGTGGATCTCCAAGGTGGGCAATGCTGAACACACCCACCTGCTCTTCACCAGACTGGAGCCAGGAACATTGGGGAGCTTAAGTATCAACTGTGAGGACCCTTCTTTCCAGGGCCCCATGAAAGAAAGACAAAGAAACTTGGGAAAGTGAACCCATCTGGAATTGCATAACAGTGAGTCTATGAATTCTACCCGTTCCTCAAGGAGCACTGGGGCAACAGTATCAGAACAAATGCCTAAAAACATGCCACCTTGAGCAGAGCTTAGTGCAGCACAGAG
>NW_006205068.1:2580750-2644562 GCF_000334495.1 Tupaia belangeri chinensis | reverse complement strand
CAGCAGGAAAGGAACAGCCCCTGACCTGTGCTGTGCTGGTGAGATGAACTCAGGGCTCACTGAGGCAGAGTACCCACCACTGCCCAAGCGTTTGAGGGCCTTCCAAGTTCCCAAGCCCAGGAAGTGGTTGTTCTGGTGCCTGCCACAGAGATGGGGAAACTGAGGCCCAAGAGTTTAGGTGATCCATCCACAATAAGCAAGCAGTGAGGTCAGAACAACAATCCTCTCCAGGGACCCAAGGGCCTATGGTCTCGCATTCAGGCAATTCCCAGCAAAAGGGAAGAAACAAGACATCTGAAAGATCATGCCCTTTTCTGCCAGAGCGAAGTCCCCCTCCTGCCTCTGGAAAACAGCTCAGAACAAGACAAGAAGCAGTCAATAACCTTTCCGCTGGTTAAAGAGTCCAGAATGGGCTCTCAGGGCCAAATTCAAATACATACACCTTCCTGACTGACTCAAGCCAGGACCACACCCGACCACAAACAATGGATGTGGACAAACATCACCAATGCAGTGCCTAAAACCCTGACCAGCTGCAGAGATCAGACATCTGCAAAGCCTGATGCTGTCTTCTGTGCTGTGGTTCAATGCTGAAAAGATATTCTTTCCAATGTGCCATAATTAAACAAAACTCCAAGTAATTTCCCCTCAGCATGGTCAGTCTTAATCCATGCCTCTCAGTGTTCTGGGATCACTCACTATCCTAAGCACCAATGGACGAAAACATTACAATTTACTACATGTCTCTTATGACAGAAAGAGCAAGAAGCAAACCTGGAGAACGTTGAGCCCAGACAGCCTCTGCAGGCCTATGTGACCAAGAGCAGGTCAGGGAGAGATGGAGCCAGGAATGCACCAACCACAGCCACGAAGCCACACACAAGTCAGCCGTTTATCCACTGCAGAGCAAGAGCGTTTTCCCACAGCCCTCCCACGGCTGTTGAGTTACTCAGAGAAGGTACTATTCACATCCCCAGTGTAGGAATGAGGCAGAGGTGCCAGGAGCCTCACAGAATGGCTCCCTAGTGCTGAGGGGCAGGTCATGCTCAAGTCCTAGGACCCAAGAGCTCTGATCATCCGCACAGTCACCTAAATCCAGAACCGGCAAGGCTACTGAGAGAGAGGGGCCTGCTCCTGGATATCCCATTCACATCCAGCCACATGCTGCAGTTGGTTTAAAAAAAAAAAAAAAAAAAGATTTTTTAAAGCTGGAGAGTGAAGTGGAGAGGACAAACTTCTGAAAGCAGAAAAGATGGCAAGACAGGAGGATGTAACAGGCAAACAGGAAGGGGAAGGCAACGTGGAAAGGCATTGTCTTTACAGAATGGCCAGCCCCAAGGAGCCAGATGAGAGGTTGCTGCTTGAGCAGCCCCTTGTGCTGCAGCCAGAGAGAGAGGGTTCCAGGAGAGCATGGCCCGGGAGAGCCACAGCCGTGACAGACTTCAGACTGGCATGGAGTCCTGGTGCCTTATAGAAGCAGAAACAAACATTCTTTGGAGTAAATCACTCTCACTTACAAATTATATCTAAACAAATGTTTAAGCATAATGTCTGACACCCTAGTCAAAAATAACCAGAGAAACAATAAAACTGGACTCTAAAAATTACTTCATAAAATAATTATTCTATCTTTAAAGAAATTAAAAATATGAAGACATCTTCGAGAAATGAGAATCTATAAAAATGTCAGATTTTAAAAAGACTGAAATTAAACCTCTAGAAATAAGAAACCAAAACTTAATTTTAAAACTAAGGGGAGAGTTTTAGGAACAAATTAGCCACTGCAAAAGAGAAAAATAATCACAGGTCTGAAAAAATTACTCATTATCACTGAGTTGGGAGAGAAGAGAGGCAGATGGACTATTTGAAGACATAAAGGCTAAGAAATTCCCAAACTGATATAAGTCAGTAAGTCACAGATTCAAGAAGCTCAAGAAATCCCAAGTGACATGAACAAAGTCATTTAGAATTCTTTTCTTTTCTTTTTTTTTCTTTCACTATAGGGCGCGTGCGCTCGCCAGACAGACAGAGAGAGACATAGAGACAGAAAGCGAGAAATCACCCCCCAGGGGGGATGGTCACGCCGCAATGCCTTCTCCTCCATTCTCCTCCCGGGATCTTGGGCACGCACACACACGCGCCCGGCGTGAGTTTGAAGCCACCGGGTCCGGGACGCGAACCACGGTCGACTACGTGGGAGTCCAGCAACATAGCCATTACACTAACTGCTGGTTCCCAAGTCATTTAGAATTCTCACCCCAAGGACCAGCCCCACAGTCTGCTAGTTAAGGGAGCCAGTTCCCACATGGGGTTCGAGTTCCAGATCTAGGAGCTTGAGAAAGACACTGGGCGAACGTGCATGTGTGCCCCAAATCTTGGTAACACAGAGAAATGGGATTTTGGCATGACTATTCCCATAGGGGCTGTTTTCTCTCTCTCTCTCTCTCTCTGGAGAGCACATGCACCCCCTGCCAAATTAAGAAAAAAATAATTAACCCTAGGAAAACGATCACATTTTTTTGACAAGCAAAGAGTGGGTGTCATCGCCAGCAAACACTAAAGGATTTTCACTAAGGAAAACTCTAAAAAGGCACTAATAGCAGAAAGAAAATTATTCTAGATGGAAGATCTGAATAGCAAGAAGGAATGAAAAATAAGAATAGGAAATATGTTGACTACTCTAACTAACATAGGTTACACAAAACACTACTGCTGGATTTTGGAAAGTTAGACTGGACTAAAATACATTGTAGTATTATTGTACATAATTTGGGGAGAAAGTTGTATGTGATTAAAATCTGAAAGTCTTTATACTATCCCAGAAGAAGGAAACTACTGATTATTTTTAGAATGTGATAAGAGATTTTAATATGTACTGTTTAGTCTATGGAATATTATATAGGTATGAGACAAAAGATAGAAAGGTATTAGATAAATTTAGTGGGAAAAGCCAATGACAGATCTATGTACACAAAGATTCCATGTATTAAACAGCAGCCTGCATATTCAATAAGCATGTTTCCAAATGCACAGTAAAGTCTAGGGATATATAACAAACTATTCTAGTTAATATATTTCAGGAGGAAAACTGGCCCTCCATCTTCGCTCTCTACTTCTAAGTTACACGACTGCAGTCTGTAGGCACAGTGTGTGCTTCTGCCAGCCTGGCCCCTTAGCAAGGATGACGCAACATTCGCACATGCTCCTCAAAGCAGGGGTCCTAAGCTCCAACCAGGCCAGTAGCCCTTTCTGGCTACAGTTGTCTCCTTAGAAACAATGAAAACTGGCTGTGGCACCAGACCCACCTTCAAGCATTCCATCCAAAGTACGCTTCCAATTTTACAGCAGTCAATTTCCTTTCAACAAATAGCATTACTATCTCCCTGTCTCATCGACTATTTAGTTAAAATTTAAAGGAGGAGAAGGACATCTGTACGGAAACAAAATTATTTCAGTGACAAACAATGGGCTAGTTGAACTCTGAGTCTGTCAGCACTGTTATTTAAAGCCCTGACTCCAGGAACTTACAACACAGTAGTAATAATGCAACCCCTGGTTGGAGGCATTACGATTCAAGGGAACCAGCATCTAAAACATTCTACCTCTGTAGTCTCTAGTGTCTACTAGAGAGTAATAAGAGTTCCCTAATGGAGGACAGAATTGGTGAGGATTTTTCAGAACCTCTCTGATGCAGAGAGCCTACCCACAGGCACACACACTTTAGAGCTGATCAGTTTAAACAGACTGTGTGTGTGTGTATGTGTGTGTGTGGGGGGGAGATCTTCAAAAAATCTGCAGGCAAACACAATTAAAGTACAAGTTCATCTTGATGCAAAAAAAAGGTGAAATCTACATGTAGTTTTTTATAATATACATTTTCCATGAACTTTTTGATAATCTGTAATATTTAGATATGATTGCATTCAAAGAATATGTTTCCATGTATTAGCACTTAACATCCCTCCAGGTATGGAAGAAGAGAGGCACAAATGTTTAGAAAGGTCAGAGAAGGTATTCTTGCACCCCACACGTTTGCATCACAACGTACCTAGGTCCCAGGGCTCTCAGGCCTCAATGTAAGTGTGCCTCAGAACCACATGGGAGAGAGAAAGCATCCCCCAACGGGACATGGGTCACATTGTAGGCCCTTCTCCATTTCTCCACCCTGTTAGAATCTGAGATATGTTCACACATGCACCTGGCATTTGTTTTTTTTTGAGGTTTTTCTATAGGGCGCGTGTGCTCGCCAGAAAGACAGAGAGACAGAAATCGAGAAATCACCCCCCACGGGGGAAGGCCACACAGCAATCCCTTCTCCTCTCAGGATCTTGGGCACACATGCACACGCGCCCGGCATGAGTTTAAGCCACCGGGTATGGGACTCGAACCGTGGTCAACTACATGCAAGTTCAGCGACATAGCTATTACGCTAACTGCTGGTCCCGACCTGGCATATTTTTCAAGTTGATGGGGCCAAGATTTGAATGGCGTGGTCTGTCATGTAGGATCCAGCTCCCTTAACTGCTAGGCTATAGGGCTGGTCCCCACCAAAATCTTCCTTTTAAACAAGGTTCCCAAGGACACTGACAGAACAGTCTGGAGAGTGCCCTGATCACCCTAATCTCAGTATTCCCGGGTCTAGACCCTCTCTCCTGGCAGAGGCCAGAAGTTAGACACCTTCTTGGGAAAATATCCTCTGCACCCTCAGTGTGCACCAGTTCCCCTGACAGGACACCCCTTGTGATTCTGCAATGTGTGCTTTTGTTACAGGTCCCACCGCTCTCCCAAAAGATGGACTCCCACAACATGTCCTGGATCCAGTACCCAAGCCATGTGTCCCCAGCTGTGGAGGAAGTCATCGCTACACAGAGCACTGTCTCCAGGTGTATGCACATCTATGTGGCTCTGTTTGTCCCAGTAAGCTTAGCAGCTGGGCTCTTAAACTTCACCACTTTCATGCGCAACCGCTCACGGCTGCAGGCCCTGGACATGCTACTCTTGGACCTTGCAGTCACTAATGTCCTGGTGACGTTATTGTCCCTCAGTGCTGCTGGCAGGCCTGACTATCTGCTCACAACCAACCTGTGCTGTGGGTTCCTGTCATTCCTATCCAATATCTGCTACTTCAATGCTCAGTATCTGCAGGTGGCGATGCTCCTCAAGTTCTCACTGCTAGGCTCCTTACCCTGTCTAACAAGGACTCAGAGGCCTGCAGTGGTTCTGGTTGCCATTTTGGGCTGTGCCTTCTGCAGCTCTCTAGTAGTGGTGTCCTTGCTGGGAACATCCGGGGAGCTGTACAAAACCATCATGTGCCAGATGGACCTGCTGACTGCCTGGCCTGAATACGAAATTGTGAAGTTCAGCCTGGGCTTCGGGTTTGCCCTTGTCCTCAAGTTGGTGTTCTTCTTTCTAGTTATTGTCAAACTGGCCTGGCAGGCAGTTCCTCTCCAAAGGGACATGGCTTCTGCTTACCTGGTGGTGTGGGCCATTGCCCTAACCATGTTTGCCTGCAGACTCTTCTACAACATTATACTTCTTCAGCGGGCCAGGCTGAAACTGCAGAGGGATATTGGCTCCCCTAGGGATGAGCTTCTCATGAATCTTGCAGAACTGGTCCTGTTTGGGGAAAGCTGTGTGAATTCCTTGGCTACCCTTTTCCTTCATGAGCCTTGTAGGCTAGCACTGCTGAATATGCTGGAATGTCTCACCCTCAGGTGCAGAAAAAGACAAGCGGACAACAGCATCTCCTTAAAAAGAGTAGGGAGTTAAGCCCAACTCCGGCCTGCTAGACACAGCCAGACAAGCATGTGGCAGAATCTTCTTGGTACTTTGGAAGGTGCTTATTAAAAACTAACCTTCTGCATTCAGCTCAATTTCTTGACAGTATCTTGGCCCAAACCAGGAATCACACATAAAGGGAATCTTCAAGTGAAAGATGCCGTTTATATGGGAGGGAACAATGAATACTTGATTTGGCTGAAAATGTTCTGAACTATGATGGAGAAGTCCTTGACTAGATTTGTCTACAGACATCTTTCTCTACTCCTACTCCAATCAAATGGGAAAAATAAAAAAAAAGAATTTCAAAAATAAAAACATTATTTAAATAACATGATCATATTGTATAATCTTGTCCTAAACAGTTGTAGGTGTCCAACCCTCAATGCTGCCAGAAAGTTTAAGAGATATAAATCTCATGAAGAACAAAAATGGTTTGTCTGTTAAAAATTATCATCATTGATACTGAGAATATCACCCACAAGCTTAAAATCGCACTAAAATAACTGGTATAAACCCAGTGACAACAATATAGCAGAGTGGTGGGACCAGCAGTTAGCATAATGGCTATGTTGCTGGACTCCCATGTGGTCGACCATGGTTCGAGTCCCAGACCTGGGAGCTTAAACTCACGCCAGGCGCATGTGCGTGTGTGCCCAAGATCCCAAGAGGAGAATGGAGGAGAAGGGATTGTGGCGTGGCCAACCCCCTGGTAGTGATTTCTCATTTTCTGTCTGGTAGATAGATAGTGGCCATCTCTAAAAGGTCTGGGCAGGTCAGTAAAAAGTTGTTCCAAAAGCCCTACATGCAGGCTAGCAGATGGTGTGGTAGTTAAGGCGGTGAATTCCCAAAGTCAACTGCAGTTCAAGTCCTAGACCCAGAGGCTTGAAAATCATGCGGGGGTGCACATGCATGTGTGTATACCCCACATCCCAGGGGCTGGGAGGGAAAAGGTTTGCAGTGTGGCCATCCTCCCTGAAAAGTGATTTCTCATTTTCCTTCTCTCTGTCAATCTCTGGCAAGCACACACGACCTATGGCAAAAACCTTAAAAAAAAAAAAAAAAAAAGTCTTATATGTTCTATCTGACCTTGTTTGCAGAAAGGCTAGTAACATATGATCTCAGAGAAGGGAAACTAGTGAGAATCCCTTGTGTTCTTCTACAATATTAAAATACAAGAAACAACAATGCATCTTATTCCAAAATTTACATTCATCACTCTTGATGAGTTTATATTAAGATTTTATAGGTTGACTAGGGAAAGGGGAAGGTATTCGCCAGCTTTATGAAATCTATACTTTTTGTAATTCAGCTCTTACTGAATATTTTAATGTCAGTCTGCAAATTAAAGAACAAAGGCATATCTTTTGAGAATTTTAAAATGTTCATATATTTTATTCTTCAGAAGAAAAAGGACTTGGATCTTATATAGTTAAGTAGTTTCTGTAATATACTATTAAAAAATTTAAATGCTTTAAAAAAATTCCCCTTCTATCTCTCTTCATTTACTCATTTACAGTCACAAAACCCTTACTATGGTCAATACGCGGGAGCAAGGTCTGTTCACAGGATGACCACTGGGGTTTAGCCGAGACGACCAGGGACAGACAAAGCTGGGAGAGGCTGAAAAGAGAGTGTCCCCTTCCACCTGAAACGATCAAGGAAAGTTAAACAGGACCAAAGCCGAGATGGTAAGGCTGCTTCTTCCACAAGATACTAAACATCTAATAAAATTCTCCTTGCTGAGTGTTTGAATTTTATTCTTCCTTTAAAGAATATTAAAGGCTAGCACACAGTTTATGACTTGCAAATAAGCATGATTTTTCTGAGAATTGTTTTTTAGCTTTGTTAATTACAGTCAAGGGTAGCCTATATTCTTAAGGCTAACAGCCTTAATTCTAAGGTGGGCCCTTTAGGGATCTCTGCTGATTGTCACATGTGTTCAAGGATATCTCTGTGCTCAGGCCGGAAAGAATCAGAGTACCATCCAGCCCTACACTCTTGGAGTTGCTCAGTGTATAGTTAACCATCAGATGTTCTTGGATTGGCCTATGCATGAACATGCGTGAACAGATTCGGTCAGAAGCACACTGCTATCCAGATATCTGGGGCTTTTTCTGGACATGGCGCCCTCTTCTCTCAGTACTCCATCCTGACCATTGCAGCTCCCTTGGACTCACGGAAACCCAGTCTCTGTCCTGTAACTTGGCCAGCTTATCCTGTTCTCCTAGAGTCCCCTTACCTGTGCTCTGAACCAAAGTTTGCCCAGACAGGCAGGCTGGTGAGCACAGGGGCTTCTCCTTATTAGTTTCCCTTCTCTGAGATCAAAGTTTGCCCTACCTATTGTCGCCATGCCTGAAAACAGCTGTTTCCTAGACTCTGCTCAGTTTCCGATGGCAGGAGCAGAATCGAGAGCCCCCTATGTTATTCATTCATGGCCAGAAGGGGAAGGAGCAAAATTTAATATACTAATTTGGTATACTAATATACTACAATAATAAATATCAGAGCCTTGTTAGTTTTAGAACCAAACACATGATTACAAGGTCACAGGTGATGAGTAGGCCCTGTAGCCAAGCAGCTAAGGGAGTTGTATCCCACGGGGCTGACCACAGTTCAAATCCCAGCCCCAGAGGCCTGAACCTATATTCTTAAGGCTAACAGCCTTAATTCTAAGGTGGGCCCTTTAGGGATCTCTGCTGATTGTCACATGTGTTCAAGGATATCTCTGTGCTCAGGCCGGAAAGAATCAGAGTACCATCCAGCCCTACACTCTTGGAGTTGCTCAGTGTATAGTTAACCATCAGATGTTCTTGGATTGGCCTATGCATGAACATGCGTGAACAGATTCGGTCAGAAGCACACTGCTATCCAGATATCTGGGGCTTTTTCTGGACATGGCGCCCTCTTCTCTCAGTACTCCATCCTGACCATTGCAGCTCCCTTGGACTCACGGAAACCCAGTCTCTGTCCTGTAACTTGGCCAGCTTATCCTGTTCTCCTAGAGTCCCCTTACCTGTGCTCTGAACCAAAGTTTGCCCAGACAGGCAGGCTGGTGAGCACAGGGGCTTCTCCTTATTAGTTTCCCTTCTCTGAGATCAAAGTTTGCCCTACCTATTGTCGCCATGCCTGAAAACAGCTGTTTCCTAGACTCTGCTCAGTTTCCGATGGCAGGAGCAGAATCGAGAGCCCCCTATGTTATTCATTCATGGCCAGAAGGGGAAGGAGCAAAATTTAATATACTAATTTGGTATACTAATATACTACAATAATAAATATCAGAGCCTTGTTAGTTTTAGAACCAAACACATGATTACAAGGTCACAGGTGATGAGTAGGCCCTGTAGCCAAGCAGCTAAGGGAGTTGTATCCCACGGGGCTGACCACAGTTCAAATCCCAGCCCCAGAGGCCTGAAAAACATACCAGGCACATGTATGTGCATGTCCTAAGTCCTGACAGGATGGAGAAGAAGGAAATGGAGAGTGAAATATGAACATGCCCTACTGAACACAGCACATGCCGCACTTGAGGGGGTGCTTTCTTCCCTACCCCCCTGCCCCCGGTCTCTCCTGGTGAGTGTACACACCCTCTAGCAATTAAAAGGAAAAAAATTCAGGTGTGCTCAGGGTTCCTTGGAAAAATGCCCATCCTGGGATTGGAGTAGGAGATACACAAGATGAGCCCAGAGTATTTAATTACACTGAGGTTCTAAATATTTCAGCTAAAGACATAAAGAAACTCAGCTACAATGTAAACTGGTGTTTCTTAAACTTTTTCTTTTTAGTGGTAGGATCCTTTCTTTAAACAAAAGTCTACAAGGAAGCCCAAAATATAAAACACTTTAAAAGGCTCTGCTCTGATTGGAGTTGGAGAATAAGGGAACCCAAATCTAGAGCATCCCAGGACCCCAGAGCTTTTGGAGATGGAGTTAATGCCACCATGACGCTGGTCCCTGAATCTAGCTCCTAGCCACTCACCCTTCATCTTGTAACTGGCTGGACATATACTGAAAACGAGGAGCTTTCCAAAACAAAACAAACAAACAAAAAACCCTAGAGCCAACAGAAAAGTAAGAAAACACTTAAAACACTTAAGAGTATGTATGGTTCTAGCAGTGACAGGACATTTTCCTTCAAAGAAATGGTATGTGAAATTTTAATTTTAATAAGACAAAATTGGAACTAATTTTAAGGGGAGGGGTGCAGAGACAGGCCATTGTGGCCTCTAAACTCTTCCAAGTCTCCTTGAGGAATATGGGTTAGTGGTCACTGAAGGTGCGGCTTGGACAAAGACCAGGCCCTCTGTCACTCCTTCCAGAGCATTCCACACACAAACACTCCCTGGGAGTTCGATGGTCTCTGCTCAGGAGGAACTCAGTATGTGCAATCCTGTCCTCACTTCTGTGAGTTTCAAGCACCGAGTCCTGGTTGCCATTGGCACGTCACTCTAGAAGAATTAAAGGTAATGTCTAAAATGCATCCAGCAATGGCTGAGAAAAGCCCAGCTGTCCAAAAACTCAACACCAACAAAACCATCAGGACTACTCCTTTGTGGGTGAGTGACAGAGGGCTTGCATTTAGTGCTGGAGGGTAGATGTCAGACAGAGGGTTAGGAGGTTATGGTATCCTCTGAGCACTTTGAATTCCTTCTCATAATGGAAAACGCTAAAAGTTAAGAACTGCCAACTGACTTTTTCTGGGAAACAGCCTCAGACAGCAGAGCTGGTACCTACGTTCAGCATCAAGGCTATAACTGGGACCTCATCACCTTGTACTCCAAACAGGGACAGGTCAGTCATGTCCCCGTCCACCGTATCAGGTTGTGGCCAGCATGGGGAGCTGAGTGCACACAGAAGGAAACGCTCCCAGGACCTGCCCCTCATCTCTCTCTCTCCCTCTCTCTCTCTCTCTCTCTCTCACACACACACACACACAACAAAAGGTTCCCACATTTGGCGCAGCCAACATGCTGGGTAATTCTGAAGAAATCAGGGTTTGCAGGATTTTCTGAAAGTACGTGACCTTCCTGAGCAAGAATGGAACAGACAGGATGATGCAGAACTGCTGAGGGGCAGCTGCAGTACGTCTAGAACGTAAGTACCTGGCAGAGTGTAGGAATCTGACTGAGCACGGTTCAAGACCTGCCTGTCGCTTCCTGCACTTTGGCCTTTGCAAATCCTCATAGTCTCTCTGGGCCCTGTTTTGGTTTTGTTTTTGTTTTTTCTCTTTATAAAAGGGAGTTACGGGCACTTGCCTTGCTTAATGCCCTTACTGCTGTGAGGACTAAATATCCAAAGTGCCTTCTAAAGCATGAAACCAAGGAGGAGGATGTCAGCAATATCCTCCAGAAATGGCCTTCTACATTCCTGAATTTTGGATCATCAGAGAAAATGCACCAATATTTAAGTAAAGTGTCCACTTTTGCAAGAATAGTAATACCCAAAGCCTTGGGCTGGGTTTCCAACAAAGATTAATTCTAAAATTTTCACTCATACATCTTGATGTCTCATCTGCAAACCAAATCACGCAAGCAATCCCACAGATGCTTCTGACTGACGGCTGTCTCTCCAGGATGTGCCCAGAAAGCAACACAACAGCCAAGGTGGCCGACCACATCTGGGCTCTCACTCTGAGAACACCCTGTGAGCTGCAGCAATATCCGGGGGGGAGAGGGGAGGGGGGCTTAAAGTCCCAAGAGAGCACAGAGACAAAGGATGTCTTGTGCTTTGCAGAACCTACCCTAACTTCAACACAGCCCCCACATACACCCCATTTACAGATGAACACTGGGCAAGAAAGCAGAACCAGACTAGAAACTAGCACTGCCTCAATGGTTTGTTTGGACTGTGTCTTGAAACCACCCGAGGGCTCCACTAGCAAAGAGGGATGAGGGGGACCTGATCCTCTGATGCTAGTCCTCCATGGAAGGTATCAGGCTGTCCTACACCACAGGAAAGAACTGAGAGTGGGGGAAACAGAGAGACGGACAGAGAGGACAAGTTCCATCAGCGCTGGAGGGTAAGGGAAGACCGGGAGAGTGTCCAACCTTGAACCTGGGGCCTCTCTGTCATGACAAGGCTGGACCAGCAGTGGAGGCAGGTGGTTCCTGTGGGCATCCCACTCAGGTGCACTTGACACCAAGGACGAACTGCTAGCTCACTGGCATTTTTGTTCTCTATGCACTATCCATACTGGCTGTGCCAGCAAATTTAACACTATGAGAGCAGATCAGATGGGATTCCCTTTGAAGTGCTTTCCATTTATCCTATTCTGGGGGTGGACAGAAAAATATGTTAACTTTTTATCCCCTCCAGTTTTGCTATAGGGCACATGTGCTCACCAGAATGAAAGAGAGAGAGAGAGAGAGAGAGAGAGAGAAAATAAGTGAGAAATCAACCCCTGGCAGGATGACCACACTGCAATCCCTTCACCAGTCTCCTCTCAAGACTTTGGGCATTAGAAAAAACACTTCAAGCTACTGGGTCTAGGACCCGAACTGCACAATCGGCCACATGGGATCCAACTGCCTTAACCATCACACCACTAGCTGGCTCAACATTTACTATTCATTTATTATTTTTTAAGAGGTTTTTGCTATAGGGCACATGTGTTCACCAGAGAGACAGAAAGTGAGAAATCACCCCCCAGGGGGGATGGCCACGCCACAATCCCTTCTCCTACATTCTCCTCTCAGGATCTTGGGCATGCACGCGCATGCACCCAGCGTGAGTTTAGGCCACCGAGTCTGGGACTCGAACTGCGGTCGACTACGTGGGAGTCCAGTGACATAGCCATTACGCCAATGACTGGTCCCAATGTTTTATTTTTTTTTTAAGAGAGAAAGATTTTTGCTATAGGGCACATGTGTTCACCAGAGAGACAGAAAGCAAGAAATCACACCACCACCCCACCCCACCCCGGCCCGGCCCCAAGGGTGATGGCAACGTCACAATTCTCTTCTCTTCCATTCTCCTCTCAGGATTTTGGATACGCACACACCATGTGGACGGTGTGAGTGGTAAGCCACCAGGTCCAGGACTCAAACTGTGGTCAAATACGTGGGAGTCCGGCGACATATTACATCATCTGCTGGTCCCAACTTTTAAAAATATTTGTAAAGACATCAGATTCAGTGATGAACAAGTGTGTTACGAGATGACTAGCAACCCAAAATGCTTCTGGTGCACTGATAAAGACCCTGGGCTGCATACTAGCAGTACCGACCTAGTGCTGGCTCTGGGAGACCTGGGTTAATAACTGCTTCTCTCCAGGTCATTTTTCTCATCAATGAATCAGACAGAAGGCACACTGGTTCTCAAGGACGATCATCCAAGACACCACATGCAAGCCACCAGGTACAGCGTTTTACTGTAGGAAGTGCTCAGTAAGTGCCAGGTTTTAGAACTGACACAAAGGTCTTTTACAACATCTTACACCAGATTCCTCTTCACCCTTACCCATGCAAAAACATCAAACAGGGTCTAGTGGACTGAAATTCCTACAATCTGGGTCATGGCCCCTCCACTAATCAGTAGAGGGTTACTAATGAGTTACTTCACCACCTGGTGCTTTCCTGAGACGGGTGCACGCCACGACCCTTAATCCTCAATTCAGCTATCTGATTCTACAGGTGCACTCCAAGACCCTTAATCCTCAATTCAGCTATCTGATTCTACATCTTACACATAAAATCAAAGAGTATCAACTCCTTGACCATCCCAGAGTAGATTCACCAGAAAATACAAAGGCACAACCTCATGCTTGGGGACCCTGGCAAAAGGCTGAAGCTCTTCCTCGCCCATTTGGACAAGTGGTAGAACCAGGAGCCACGAGTCTGTGAGTACAGAGCAGCTATTTTTAAGTGACATGTCTTGGCTATTTCAAGGTTTGGATTTTTGTTTTATGCATTTATTTATTTATTTAATTCAAGAGGAAGTTTGTACTTTCTCATGACTCATATCTTTCAAAATGGTGTCTCAGGCATTTTTAATACTGGAATCATCTTAACCTCACAGCCGGTCAAAAAAAAGTCTGAGGGCAAATCAGCTCTTCATCATGTCATTTAAGTTGAAAAGGCTAATATATTAGAGTCACAGAATTTCTACAGCAGAAGGAACCCTGAGTGTTAGTATTCTTCAAAAAAAAAAAAAAATCTGATACGGTGCTCTCTGAAAATAAGGGTATATTTCCCAAAATACATATCAGAAAGATTTTAAATCATTATCATACAGAACACCTTGAAATTCATTTGCAACAGGCACACTACAAAACAAGAAACTTCGAGGGGAACCAAGCGACAAGGAAACTGCCAGTGCTGGAGGCGCACACGGTGCTGATGGCGTCCAGCTGAGCGGTCTGCGCTTCTCATGCTCAGTACAAGATCACCTGGCTCAATCTCACACCTTCAAAGAATTTTTAAAAAGGTAACAAGACACCAAGAGCAAAGTATAAATGAGCTCGGCTAAAACTCAATTTTCATGAAGACTGAGCACAGGAACACGGCGCCCTCAGTCCTCACAGACCAGACCACACAGCAAGCTCTGGGGACTTTTCTCTGCCCTCCTGGGGCTGCTTTGACAACCCTTCTCCAAAACTGAGGGTACACTAGTAGACGGAGCACTTGAAGAGGGCAGCTATTCGGACACAGTGGGAACTCGGGAAGTAAATGCTCTGATTTCCGTAAGGTCCTGAAATTGGCCACAATGAGAAGGGGAGGTGACCCTGGTAGGGAAAACCAAGACCTGGAGAGATGGGGACCGGAGTCACGAGTACCCCTCAGAGCAGACCAACTACCTGGACTCCTAATTTCTTGCCCCAAATATCTATTTCTTGGGTTTAAATTTCTTCCTGCAAATGTCTTGGTGAAATTCATAAGTTAAATTCTCTATGTATTATTCACAAGCTACTATACTGACTTAGGAAAGTTAGTGTTTAGTTTTAAAGCCAGTCAGTTGCTAAAGCAAGCAAGAATATTGCTTGTTTCAACAAATGAAAGATTATCTAAAACATAAACAGTGTCTACCGTAATCCCATCAATCTTTAAAAAAATTATCTCAGTGGCTAAAGAAAAGCAGTTAAACTGGAAACTTTCATAAAAATATGTCTCCTGGGACTGAGCTCATTGCCAAAGTATAGAAGGAAAAAAAAAGGCCAGCAAAAAAACAGTTAATGCTAGCCTTAAAAGGAGGCTGTCCAGAGCCAGTCCAGAGCCAGTCCAGAGAGCCGAATGGGCAGGGCCCTGGGAAGCCCATAAAGTGCGGCCCTGTGCCAAGGGGGCTGCAGATTTGCGCTGGCCTCAGACAATGACAGGAGCGTCCTTGGGGAACTTTCCCTAACAGGGCGGGGTCTTTTTTCTTTTTCTCACTCCAACTGCTTCCAAGACGCTGAGCATACAGGACAGGTTGACTTCCAGCTGGCAGTCCAGAATCACACCACCTGCGGGAAACTTTCAAGTGCACCTCCAGTGTGATGAGAGCAAATCCCCGCGAGCAGGCTGAGGAGGCTCCGGGAAGCACGGAAGGGGTTTGCTCAGAACAAAGACAGGCCAGGGAAGCCCAGCCTGCAGCCCAGGTAAGACGTGGCCCTCAGTTCCCGGGCCCTGGGTCTGGTGGGTACCGCACCACAGGTTGGTAGGGGCCTCAGCCAAGCTGCAGTCCTGTTACGGTAATGGCTGGACACAGGGCTAAACACGGTAGTCTCTGGTGAGAGCAGCACCCAGCCCCTGAAACAAGGCACAGACCACTCTTCAAGTGAGAAAAGCCAGATGGCTCTGATCCCCTGGGTGTGACAGCAGTGGGGACTTTGCCTGAAGGGCCTTTTATAACACATTCCGAAAATTTATGATCCAGTATTCTGCCATATTCTGCTCAAGCCAGAATGTGTCTCAGTTCACAAAAGAAGACTGCCATAGCTCTGCCTTGTACTGCAGTGCTTCAGTCACTCTTACTACCCCAAAAGTCAATTACCACCCCTATAAAGAGGGTAAGAGAGCTGACGAAATCTTTTTCAGATCTGGACAAGTAAACGTCTGAACCAAAATGATTTCTACCTGTTTAATGATCATTTTTACAAATTTATGGCCCAATCTAATGCAGATACTGTCCGTGGTGAATTTCATCCTAGGTCCTTGAATCTTTTTATTTGACCATTACAAAAATAACAGTATTTGACAAAGATCAAACGACCTCATTTATGAGGGAAAGAAATGAATGATTCCCTTTAAAACTGTTTTCTTCTCAGTTTATTAAACAAATTTAGGTAAGGGAACAAACATCATGAGGGTCCTACTCTCCTTTAAATTTTCCTCTAAGGCATGCAGCCTAATACTTCCCAGAATTTCTACATTTAAAGGGTAAAACAAGTACCTGGGCAGTTTTTTTTAAAAGAAAATAAATATAGAGATTACATAGAAGCTTTCAACATTACATACAGAATCTGAGAACAGTGACATTTACGCTGCTCAAATTGGTATTATCTACTAAAGATGAATGAGGAATGCAAACTAACTAATAAATTCACCAGAACCTAAGCAAAGAATATTGAATACTTTCAAAATAATCACTGACATAAAGGTAATGATTTCTCTTTTTCCTTTTCTTTTCCTTTACTTAAAGTAGTATTTTCAAGCAATAGGTCAATAAATGGTTTGTTTTTGTAACACTTCAAAATTATTCCTAATGAGGGAACCAGCAGTTAACGTAATGGCTATGTCACTGGAATCCCACGTAGTCGACCGCAGTTCGCGTCCTGGACCCGGTGGCTTAAAACTCACGCCGGGCGCATGTGCGCCCGAGAGGAGAATGGAGGAGAAGGGATTGTGGCATGACCATCCCCCCGGGGGGTGATTTCTCACTTTCTGTCTCTATGTCCCTCTCTGTCTGTGTGGCGAGCGCACGCGCCCTACAGCAAAAATCTCTCCAAAAAAAAATTATTCCTAATGATTTCAAAGGGTAAAAGAAAACTCACCAAAGAAAAGCAATTCCGATCTATTTTTACAAGTCAGTTTAATCCAGGGTTTCGCGCCCTTGGCACTATTTTTTTTTTTTTTTCAGAGAGATTTTTGCCATAAGGCACAGGTGCTGACTGGAGAGACAGAGAGATAGAAAGCAAGAAATCTCCCCCACCCCCCACCCCAGGGGGATGGCCACATCACAATCCCTTCTCCATTCTCCTTCTAGGATTCTGGGCATGCACATATATGCAACTGGCATGAGTTTCAAGCTGCCAGGTCCAGGACTCGAACTGCTGTCAACCACACGGGAGTCCAGCACCTTAACCGCTACACTACCTACTGATCTGATCCTTGGTACTACTGACATTTGGAGCCCAGTAATTCTGTGTCAGGAGCTGGGGTCTGTTCTTTGTCCTTGACCCTGTAGAATGTTCAACAGCATCCCTGGCCTCTACCTACTAAATGCGGGCACTCTCCCTCAAACCCCTGATCCCATGCTGAGACAACCCCAATGCCTCCAGACATTGCCAATGTCACCTACTTGAGATTCCCTGGTTTATTCCATAAAGAACTTCCAAGAGCAGAGTGTAACCAACCAAGTGTTGGGAAACCCATCTCCACTTGAACAAAGCTAAGGAGCCCCACTGCAGATGGGCAGTCATAAACAAAACGCTGAAGATTTTCTTTACCCTGTTGCTAGGTTACAAATAGCATTAAAAAAAAAAAAAAAAAGAAAAACTAGGTTTTACATTAATTTATTAAAACACTGAATAAAATTTTAAATATTATTTCCTAAAACAATGATCGTTTTTACTCCTTCACTCTTTTATTCTACATTATGAAAAAATATTCTGCTTCCAGCTCCAAACTTAATACTGGCCTTAGCAAAAACGTAAAATCTCTTTTACCTATTTTATTGCAGGAGAAATGATTTGACTCCAATTTTCACAAAGTTTTCTTTCAGAAACACTGAGGTGGGGATCTGGCTCAGTGGTAAAGTCTCTGACTGCAGAAAAGCTGGGTTTTTCCCTTCCCATCTTATTTCTCTTTCCAGTAGCTACTGAAATAAATTTCATTTCCTCTCCTGACATAGTGGTTTTCGCAAACTTTCCATACCCAATATTCACATTACTTCATAAGCTTATTTGTCTATTAAAAAAAAGAAGAAAGAAATAGGCACTGCATATGAGGATGACTCACTGTCCAGTCTTCAATTTAATTCAAGCAACTCTGGGAGCTCTCAGGAAAGAAAATGGGATGTTTCTACCTTTATTTCTCTGAGATATAAAACCCAAAGTTCTGGCCTTCCTTATTTTCATTTGTAGATCCATAACTACAGGGTCTGGCCAGGGGCACCGGGTTCCATCAGGAAGCTGAAGCTATAGGTGAGACCTAATTCTCTCCTTGTCTCTCCAGGTGTCCAGATAGTGAAGTACCAGGCACAACTTGGAACACAGCTGCCAACGCACATAAGAAAGGACTACCAGCCGCACCTGCGTGGTGCCTGCTAGACTTAAGTTAGCCCTAAATACAGACAGCAATGACTTGGACCTGTTCTTTCAACTTTCTGCAATTAACAAACCCAAGCTGTCACAAGTGACCCTTGTAACAGGTATTCCTGTTTAACAAATGCTTGATTCACTTCAAAGAGAATCACCTTTCTTTCTAACGATGGATTCATGGTTTAAAACAGATTTCTGTGATTTTTTTGGCAACTCTTGAGACTTGCATTGCATGGAGACATGGATATGACTTCTCCAGCACGCAGCTTTGGCATGGAAACCCACCCAGGCACTATGCATCTGGCAGGCTACAACGGCACTTCTTCAGAACTAAACCTGACCCACCCGCCCCATGGTGCCACCCTTGGGAACCAGACAGGTGACCTCTCTGAGCATCAGCAGTATGTGATTGGTCTTTTTCTCTCATGCCTTTACACCATTTTCCTCTTCCCCATTGGCTTTGTGGGGAACATACTGATTCTGGTGGTGAACATCAGCTTCCGTGAAAAGATGACAATCCCTGACTTGTACTTCATCAACCTGGCGGCAGCAGACCTCATCCTGGTTGCTGACTCCCTGATTGAGGTGTTCAACCTGGATGAGCAGTACTATGACATCGCTGTCTTGTGTACCTTCATGTCTCTCTTCTTGCAGATCAATATGTACAGTAGTGTCTTCTTCCTTACGTGGATGAGCTTTGACCGGTACATCGCCCTGGCCAAAGCCATGCGTTCCAGCCTGTTTCGCACAAAGCACCATGCCAGGCTGAGCTGTGGCCTCATCTGGATGGCCTCTGTGTCTGCCACCCTAGTGCCTTTCACTGCTGTCCACTTGCAGCACACTGAGGAGGTCTGCTTCTGCTTTGCAGATGTCAAAGAGATCCAGTGGCTTGAGGTCACCCTGGGGTTTATCATCCCTTTCGCCATCATTGGTCTCTGCTATTCCCTTATAGTCCGGGTTCTCATCAAAGCTCACAAGCACCGAGGCCTACGTCCACGGAGGCAGAAAGCCCTTCGGATGATCTTTGCTGTGGTCCTCGTCTTCTTCATCTGCTGGCTGCCAGAGAACGTCTTTATCAGCGTTCACCTTCTACAGAGGACACAGCCAGGGGCCGCTCCCTGCCAACAGTCTTTTCGTCATGCCTACCCCTTAACTGGCCACATCGTAAATCTGGCGGCTTTTTCCAACAGCTGCCTGAACCCCCTTATCTACAGTTTCCTGGGGGAAACATTCAGGGACAAGCTGAGACTGTACATTGAACAGAAAACAAACTTTCCAGCTCTGAATCGCTTCTGCCATGCTGCCCTAAAGGCAGTCATTCCAGACAGCACCGAACAGTCAGATGTAAAGTTCAGCAGTGCGGTGTAGAAAGCCTTGTCCACAGAGACCAGACATAGTGCTTCCCAGGAGCTGCAATCGCCTGGACAAAGTGGGCAGAAAGGGACAGGCCATGCCATGTTTAAACCCCAGTCAGACATTACTGAGGACTCCTGGTGCCTCAATTACGAGCACACCTGCACAGTGGCCTCTTGCTGCTCTCAAGAGGTTCTCGCACTGCTCACACAGAGCTGCTACAATTCAGAGATGCTCACCACTGCAGGCCATGGCACTCAGTCCAAGGGCCACTGGTGACCAGCTTGTCACTTGGCTCATTTCTGAACAAAATGTATCTTCCAGTGGAAAAGGATTCTGATATTGATGACCTTCAAAAGCCTAAAGAAGGGAGCACTTTGGGTGAATATCTTCGTTACAAGGTAAATCTGCAATACATCTGCCATCTTGGGGGAAAAAATTAGCCTGGAGACAGAATACACTCCACTGGCCTAAGATGGATATGGTGATTTGTAATTCACTACGTAGTACATGCTAATACTAGCACACTGTAAGCTAAAGAGGAAGAAGCGCTTCTCTTGCACATACCTGAGCATTCGTCATCTCTCAGAACGGCACCCACCACATCGCCGTAACCTCACCTACGCCTCGTGAGTAACAACTGGGTAACTCGGTCTGCGTTAGCTGGGAAGGCTCTTCTTTAATGGAAGTAACTACCTGCCTGCTCTAAGATACTAAATTGATTTAGTAACTCTATTTGTTTACGACAGTCTTTGCAATTACAATAATGTGGAATATGACCAGAGGGCCCGCTGTGTGGTTTAGCGGGATGCCACAGTGAAATCCTCTGGCATGTGTGTTAAAGAGCGTGCCTCTATGAAAATAATGAGAACAATGATGTGACAATGTAAACTTTTCTCATTAAAATGTAAAAAAAGGAAAAGAAAACTAATGATAGTTGGTAATGTTCAGCCTTTGTCAATAAAATATAGTTGCGTGCTGATTCTTCTAAAATGCTCTAAGTAGTTTGCTAAGTGTGTGAGGAGTGGGATAGAAGGTCTCGAAGCACCAGAATTTCTCCTTCTTTTTTTTTTTTTGGAGAGACTTTCGCTATAGGGCGCGTGCGCTCGCCAGACAGACAGAGAGAGACATAGAGACAGAAAGCGAGAAATCACCCCCCAGAGGGGATGGTCACGCTGCAATCCCTTCTCCTCCATTCTCCTCTCGGGATCTTGGGCACGCACGCACACGCGCCCGGCATGAGTTTTAAGCCACCGGGTCCGGGACATGAACCGCGGTCGACTACGTGGGAGTCCAGCGACATAGCCATTACGCTAACTGCTGGTTCCCGAATTTCTCCTTCTTCACAAAGAAAAATATCCCCACAGCTTCTCAAAGCTCACTCACTGCCCAGAGAACTTTTTAATGGGGCTAACATCCAAATCCAGTCACCTGGACATACCTGGCACTTCAAGGATGTCTGAAATGCTAGAGTCTAACACTCCCATTGCATAATCTTTGGGTATCAAAGTAGTTTTATTACAAATGGAGAAAAAAGTCTGTACAGCAATAACCTCACTTTTATAAAAGGTTAGGAAATCACATCATAAACTGAGCTACGGTGCCTTGCAGCAGGCTCCCCAAACCCACTCTGACGCCCGCCTGACCTAAGTGCTGCTTCCTACTCTTTCTGCCCCACCCAGTGTGGCAGCTAGTCTCTCTCTCCCACATTACCGAAGTGCAACTAACACCCACTGCTCTGGCGGAGGACAGTGTCTTCTCAACAGCACTTGGAGGAGCTGGCGCAGGGCTTCTCCAAGGAGAGCCAAGAAAATGTGAGGATACAGAGAAACATACCACTTTAGTTTGTTTGTATTGTTTTAGAAGAGAGATTTTTTACAAGAATCATTTATTTATTATTATTATTGTTAATATTATTTTTTCACATGAGTTTTGCCAGAGAAAGAGAGAGGGGGAGAGTGAGAAAGCAAGCTGCCAGGTCCGGGACTCAAACCATGGCCAGCCATGTGGGAATTCGAACACCTTAACCACCATGCCACCTGCTGGCCCCTAAAAGAGAGATTTTTGCTACAGGGCACATATGCTCATCAGAAACAAGAGACAGAGAGACAGAAAGTGAGAAATCATCCACCAGGGGGTATGGCCATGCTCCAATCCTTTCTTCTCTGTTCTCCTCTCAGGATCTTGGGCACGCACACACATACCCCCACCCGGCGTGAGTCTTAAGCTGCCGGGTCTGGGATGCAAACCACAGTTGACTATGTGGGAGTCCGGCGACATAACTATTATGCCATCTGCTGGCCCCCACCACTTTAGTTTTAATAGTTTTTATGGTTATTTTCTATTTATGATACTTTTTTAAATAAATGCTATCATAAAATTTTATTTTTAAATAAATTTAAAGAGAAAGGTGATTCAATTTAAACAAAATATCTGGGAAGACTGGAGCTGGACAGTGGCCCAGCAGTAATATGCTCTGTGAGGCTGGCCCATATGGGAAGATTCTGGGATCGTGTCTGAGATCTCCCTTAGTATGCTGGCTCCACACATGCCTGAAATCCGAGTTGGCTATGACTGGAGTAAATCACAATGTGAAGACCTTGTTGAGGGTTTTCCCCCACCCCTCCGTCTTTCTCTCATTCATGGAAGAAATTACCTTAAAAAAATCTGAAAGAGGTATTTTCTCTTTCAGGCAGTTAATGGATATGGCAAAACTGAAAATTAAATGTTGTAGTGAGCCTAAAAGAATCACTCCTTCTCTCTTTCTCATCCTGTTTTGTCAGACACAAGAGGCTGTGCATCACTGGATGCAGGAAGCCTGGATCTGACAGCTCAGAGATGCCTGCATTCTCCGTGGCTTAATCGCTATGGGTGAAACTCTCCTCCAAGAAAGATGAAATCTGTCCCAAACAGTGAGCACACAAAAGTGGCACTGCCAATGACTCAAGTCATACTTATAGCTTGCTTTCTTGTGTGTGTGTGTATGTGGGAAAACCAATTCTAAAGTCTCTGAGCAAGACAACAGACAGACCTCCAATCTGGTTCCCATGCACAACAGGTCTAGCGACAAGTGGAGAATCACCATGGGATGACCAAACAAGGCTCACACTGAGCTATGTGGAGTGGCCTCAGTCAGGTCATGCTGGAGCGCCCTTTCCTCTGCCCTCTGTAGCCTTCCTGATGAACCAAGCACACCTACAAAGGTGCAAACAGCTCTGCTTTGTAAAGAGGAGAGAGGTTCTCAGAAGACACAACTCGAACCTTCTCCTGGAGCAGTGCTTCTCCAGGACATACAGGACACACTAGACAGTAATGCCTGAGAATTATAGCCTCAGCCCCAAGGGGTTGATATTTTCATAAAATGAGTGCTTGACACTCAGTTCCCCCTTCTGACCTCAATGCTGGTGAGAGGAAAACACCCTTCATTCCAATCACAGAAAGGAGGCATGGGCTGGCACTAACACCGAGAACCCAACCACACGCAAGGCATTCACAGAACGTATTTACCATACTAGTCCTAGCTTGAAAAGTGGCAGACCAAAGCTTTAAAAATATGCAGAGATTCGAGATCCAACATTTTTAGCTCTTAGTTCTGATAAGGATGGCATGGGGAGACACACAAGGAATAAGGCAAATAATAAGGTCTAGTTTCTAATCTTTATGATGATCCCATGAGGAACGTATTATCCCTATCACTGGGATGAGGAAATGAATACTTTAGGAGTACCTAAGTATTACTGCTCAGAACCTCAGATGGCAAAGTAAACCTCAGGATCCAGCTCCAAAGCCCACATTCCTTCCCCCACAGCACTCACAATCAGGTATCTAACAAACAAAGGCACATCATGTAGAAATCAAAGAAAGCAAAGGAGCCCTGATCAAGAGTCAACCAAGGTCATTGACCCAAATTTTCCCAAAGTTACATCATTTAAGAAGCTCAGGGCAGATGGGAGGGAGATCGGCCCTAACAAACTCTACGTGGAACTGTGTCTGATATCCTTGAACATCAATCAAAGGGTAAGACTCATGCCTCTAAGGCAACCCACACCCACGCCAGCTATGACTTTTGTAGAGCCCTCCTCTGGGCCACCACAAAAGTACTTATACCAGGGGTTCTATTTCATCTCTGGGATCATATAGAATGGACCCACTCTTTACTGCACATGAAAGACACCACTCTGAATGTGTGAACACATCGGCCCTCCTGACTTCTGAATATCCGATTACCAGATCTTCTCCAGGGAGTATCTGAATGAGGCTCAGGTCAAACAGAGTTGGAACACAGCTTCTGCCACATAAATCATGAAGTACATTTCCTGGTCTATACTGGCTACAAACCTACTGTGAGGGTCACAGAATGCACCGGCCAAGCCACAGGGCCACTAGAAGAGCAAGTGCAGGCGGGGGTCACAACTTAACAGAAAGGGACCTTTACTAAGCTAGACACAGGGCCTGGGGCCTCTGAAGTCTCTTTCACAGAGACCCTTGACCCTCACCCTTGTGAGACTGACAGGACTGAGGTCAACAGGTCTGACAAGGACTCTGCCCAGTACATGCCCTTCTCAAAGCGTTTGTCCAAGAGTTGAGACTAATGTAATTATTTTGGCAGGAACTCTATAAGATAAAAATCAAGGTGTTTTAATTGCTTTGTTGCTTCCTGGTAACCCATTCCTCTCCCTTACACTAAACTCCATGAAGAGCTCAACTGTAAGCACACAAAAAAAGATAATTTCATCATTTTCTTTGTGCTTAATTAACTCTTGACTATGTGAGGATAATATGGTCCTTCCCAGGCCATAGGACGCTCACAAAGGACAATGGCATTCAGTTCAGGAGACCCTACTTAAGCATGCATCCTCAGAGGCAAAGTGGAAAGAAAATAAGCAATTCTGGAACTATTTTATCTTTTTTTTTTTTTTTTTTTTTTTTAGATTGCCAGAGGACACATACATTCACCAGAGAGACAGTACAACAGAATGAGAGAGATAAAGAGAGTAAGGCATAGTGACACCACAATTATTTTTCCTCCATTTCTCCATCCTATCAGGATTTGGCACACATCCACACACACCTAGTGTATTTTTCAAGTTACAGACACTAGAATTGAAACCAGGGTCAACCATGTAGAAGCCAGCTTTCTGGCCATAGTGCTTATTCTCTGTGTAGCTTAATCACTATGGACTGGCCCTGATGGAATTATTTTAGATGTGTTATGAATAGAGCACATTAGGAACTGTGTCCATGTTCTTGAAGTCAGAGTTCTCACCGCAGAAGAAGGCAGATACAAAGCAGGAAGAGAGGTCACCCAAAGAGGACCCCATGGAAATGGATCAGAACCAAACAGTATAAACTCAAGATTTCTAAAATAAGAACATGTATGTGAATGTATGCATGCATAGCATATATTTGTACAGATGTATGGCATTATGTATGAACATACACAGATATACATATTTATGTTTCCTAGGACTGTCCACTCAGAGCCTAGAAAAGAAGACTTAAGCAGCTACAGCCTGCCCAGCACTCAGATCTGGTCACTACTATAAGAGATCTTCAAAAAGTTCATGGAAAATGCATACTGGGAAAAAGCTATGCATGGATTTCAAATTCTTTTCACACTAAAATAAACTCACACTTTAATTTCATTTTCCAAGAACTTTTTTTTTTTTTTAAGAGAGAGAGAATTTTTGCTATAGGAGAATGTACTTGCCAGAGAAAAGGAAAGCAAGAAATCACTCCAGGGAGGTGGGGAGGGATGGCCATGCTACAATCCCTTCTCCTCCATTCTCCTCTTGGGATTTTAGGGCATGCACACACACACATGCCTGGCATGAGTGAGTTGGTGATTTGTTTTGTTTTTAATAATTATTTATTTAATTTTATTTATCCATTCATTTATTTAAATTTGACCTGAGACACACATACACGAGCACAGAGAGAGAGAGAGAGAAAGTGAGAAACCAAGCCACCAAATCCAGGAGTTGAACTGTGGTCGGCCATGTGGGAGTATCCAGTGCCTTAACCACCATGCCACCTGCTGGTCCCCTGGCATGAGTTTCAAGCTGCCAGGTCCAGGACTTGAACCCAGTTGACTACAAGAGAATCCAGCAACAAAACCATTACACCATCTGTTGGTCCCTACATGAACTTTTTTTTTTTTTGGAGAGGTTTTTGCTATAGGGCGCATGTGCTCGCCAGACAGACAGAGAGAGACAGAGAGACAGAAAGCGAGAAATCCCCCCCCAGGGGGGATGGCCACGCCGCAATCCCTTCTCCTCCATTCTCCTCTCGGGATCTTGGGCACGCACGCACACGCACCTGGCGTGAGTTTTAAGCCACCGGGTCCAGGACACGAACCGCGGTCGACTACGTGGGAGGCGAGCGACATAGCCGTTATGCTAACTGCTGGTCCCCCGTACATGAACTTTTTGAGGTACCTTGTACTATCGATCTTAAAAAGGGACCAGGGCTCCCTGGAGAAATGGCTGATTCAAGCCTGGGCAGGGAGGAACAAGATTAACTTGAAACATGTGGTTCTGCCAGAAGGTAAGAAAGGCTTCAAGAAAAGACAGGGTCATATCAAAGGGACACAAGGGACAGCATGGTGGGCTCCTTCCCACTGGCCAAATCTGAGATAATTTGAGCATCAAGATAATTAAGAGCAAATAATTATAAACTGTTAAAAAATAAGAATTGGGACCACCACATGGCATAATGGTTACATTGCTAGACTCCCATCTAGTCAGCCATGGTTCAAGTCCTGGACCAGAAGCTTAAAACTCACACCAGGCACAAGTGAGTGCATGTCCAAGATCCCGGGAGGAATATGGATTGGATTGCAACATGGCCATCCCTTTTCAGGGATATTCTCTAGCTTTCTGTCTCTCTGTTGAGCCCATGGGCCATATAACAAAAAAGAAATATAAATAAGAACCTGGGGACTAGCCCTAAAGTATAATGGTTAAGGGAGCTAGATCCCACATGGCCAGCTGTGGTTTCAATCCTGACTCCAGTAGGCTTGGAAAACATGTCAGGTGCATGTGTGTGCATGCCCCAAATCCTGACAGGGTGGAGAAATGGAGAAGGGATTTCAGTGTGATCACATCCCACTGGGGGTGCTTTTGCTTTCTGGTGAGCACACACACGTTCTGACAATTAAAATAAAAACCAAACAGAATCCATTCCAATAATAAACAGATATGAATAAATGTAATTTAGAGAAAATAAACAATAAAAATAATAAACAGAGGGATAAATGAATGAGTGACTGAATGGAGAGGATTTTCATAGCAAAATACTAGCTGGTAAAGGTGGATTATGGAGTTGGAAACCTGTCACTACAGCTTTGACAGTGAGGTCAGTACAGCCAAGAATCCCGAAGGGGGGGGGCTAAACCTCAGGAATATTCAATGCTGAACAGGTGCTGGCAAAGCCTTACACGTCTCCCAGATCACTGATTAGTCTAAGGCAGAATATTCATTATACAGCAGAAGGGATAGCCGTCCCCACGGATCAGTACGAGTGAGGACAGTCACTACACAACAGAGGGAACAGCTCCTTCACCGAGTGATCACAGCAACATCATTGAGAGGAACAGTCCAGATGTGAAACCCTGAGAAGGACATGATGACACTTACATCCTAATCAAAGGAGGTACACCTGATTCTAATCAGGAGGAAATATGAGAAAAATCCAAAATGGAGACAGGGAACCAGTATATACCAAAAATGTCAATGTCATGAAAGACTGGGGGAGGAGGGGGAGCAGGGCATCTGTTCAAAATTCAGAAAGAGAATAAAAATGTAACAATTAAATCCAATATGGATATAGATGAGATGATCAACTAGAATGTTAAAATTCTAGTTGTATATTATTATGGGTCAGTTACTAAATGTAGAATATCTGGGTAGATGAAAGTATCACATCACTGTTCAATTTCCCAAGACTGATAACTGTGCTGTGGTTCCATGAAATAATGTCCTTATTCTTAGGAAATACACATTAAAGTACTTGAAGCTGAAGAGGTATGATGGGTACATCTTACACACGGGTACACATAAACAGAACAAGTGTGCGTGTAAGCACCCTCTCAATGCCAAAGCTCAGGGGTAGTGCAACACTCTGCAATACTGGAAGACATACAGAAGACTGGGCTTTGGTTTCCAGATCAACCTGTACGCTCTACGCACACATCCCTATGATCCTGACTGGATGGAAAGCCTGGGAGGAGGACTGCAGCATAAGACTCTCTTGAGGGTACCTATCATTCTCTTTAAAGCTCTGTATTGAAAGAAAGAAGAAAGGAAAAGGGAGAGAGAAAGGGAGATGTGGAGGAAGAGAGGGAAAGAAAGAAAGAACAAAAGAAAAGGCAAATAGGATGTTAAGAATATTAATTTCAGAGCCAGCAGGTGGCATGTTGGTTAAGGTCCTAGACTCCCACACAGCTAGCTGACTGCTGTTCAAGGCCTGGACACAGCAGCTTGAAAATCATGCTGGGCATATGTGCATGCATGCCCAAAACCCCAGGAAGAGAATGGAGAACGGATTGCGATGTTATCATTCCCCCTGGAGGGTGACTTCTCACTTTTCCTCTCACTGTCTCTCTCTGGTGAGTGCACGCACCCTATGCCAAAAATAGTAACAACAAAAACATTCATTTCATACCTATGGATATAAGTCCACCTCCAAAAAATGGAAAATAAATATTCAAACAAGTATTTGTATACAAATATTTCCAGCAGTGCTATTCACAACAGACAATAAGTAAAAACAACGCAAATGCCCATAAATGATGAATAAACGAAGTTCATTCATTGTATATCCATGTAGTAGAATATTACTCAGCCGTAAAAAGAAATGAAGCACTGACACGTGTTACAGCATGGACTTTGGAAATACACCAAGGAAAGAGTCAAACATAAAAGGACAAATACTGTATGATCCTCTTCATATGAAAGGTCCAGAGTAGGTAAGTCCGCTGAGACAGAAAGCAGATCAGTGGCTATCAGGAGCTAAGAAGAAGGGAATGGAGACTGACTGCTAATGGGCATGGGTTTCTTTTGGGGGTAAAGAAACTTGTCCTAAAATTTGATAGTGGTGATGGCTGTGTAACTCTGAGACTATACCAAAAACAACTGAAGTACATATGTTAAAAATGTGACTGGGTCAACAGGTGGCATGAAAGTTAAGGTCAATTGTTCAGTTCAAGCCCTAGACCTGGAGGCTTGAAAGAGCGCGTCGTATATGTACATGCCTGCCTAAGATTTTGAGAGGAGAATGGAGAAGAAGGCATTGTGTTGTGGCCTCCTAGGGGGTGATTTCTCAGCTTCCCTCTCTCTCTTCACTCTTCCCTCACTGTTTCTCTCTCTCCAGTGAGCACAGGCACTCTACAGTAAAACTTTCATATATATATATATAAATGAAAACTGTGACTTACAGTAAATAAATATCTCAAAAAGGCTCTTGTTTAAACTAGAGCACCACTCAGGCCTGCAGGTGGCATAGTGGTTAAGGTACTGGACTTGCACATGGTCAACTGTGGTTACAGTACCAGACCTGGTGCCTTGAAACTCATGCCATGTATGTGCATGCTCAAAATCCCAAGAGGAGAATGTAGGCGAAGGGACTGCAGTGTGGCTATCACCCCTGGGGGATGTGGGTAATGATTTCTCATTTTCTGTCTCTCTGGCAAGTGCACGCACCGTACAGCAAAATTCTCTCAAAAAAAATAAATAAATAAATAAAAACTACAGCACTACTCAGCCAGTGGAGTCATTCTTCTGATGGCTGCCCTTCCCTTCTAGGATACATGGTAGCCTCTGCAAAGCACTTAGCACCTTTGAAGTAAATGCCACCGTCTGACAGTGTTCACACTCTTATGCCTCGGGCCCACATGCTGCATGTTCTTCACCAGCAGCCACAGAACACTTTCTGAAAATAGAAAGGTTTGCCATCTGGAATTGAGGAGCTATCCTATAACATTTATTGTAAACACTCCTAATTAAAGTTTTCCCTTCTTTCTTATGGTCTAATAATTCAAGTTTTATTTTCTTCCCCACAGTGGGATACCAACCGTCTGGGGTGTCTTTTGATATGCTTTTAAATTAAAAACAGGGAGAAAGAACTTTTGTAAAAAATAAATCTAAATTTACAAAATCATTCTCTGGGATCACTCACAAAGCAGTGGAGGCCAGTGCTCCTGGTGACAGTTTACAGGGAGCCAGGTAACTACACAGACTGGCCCAGCAACTCGGGATCCACCAGGCCAACAGCCAAGACATCACTGTCACACACATCAGAAGTGATCACGTGCAGAAAGGAAACTGATAAACTGTCATTTAATTTACTTTGCACTGTTCTTGGACATCTTCACTGGAACAATTTACTCAGAACTCTAGAAAACAAGTTTTATAATTCAAGCCCTTCTGTCACTTTCCCTCTTATTAGACCTGTGATCATTCCTCCTAGAACAGTAGAGACGCCAAGGTGAATAAAACACACTGTCCTGTGGTGCAAACCTCACACACACACAGGTTTTTGCCTCTCCTCTCAGATTAGGGAGGAAGCCTAACCATTTGAGGTGTCTGGTTCCATCTTTCTGCATCAACAGTTACCAACTGAGACTTGGAGAAGAAAAGATTTCCCTTCTCTAAATGATTGTCCACCTGAAAAGTATGTGCTGAGCATCCCTCCAGATACTGTCACTAGAAATCTTAATTCTGGGTACAATTAGCATTTTGCTTTCCTAGTTTTTTGGATGATGGAGAGTTTGCTAGCCCAGCTTGTACCAGAAACAAAGTGCAACAGGAGCGTCTTCTTAGGGGTGTAAAACACCACCGTGCTCCAAGTCTCTCACCCTCCACTAAGGCTCCAGAATTCTTATGGTAAAAGACATTTCTTGGGACCAGCAGTTGGCGTAATGGCTATGTTGCTGGACTCTGATGTAGTTGACCATGGTTCGAGTCCCAAACCCGGTGGCTTAAACTCACACTGGGTATGTGTGCATGTGTGCCCAAGATCCCAAGGAGGAGAATGGAGGAGAGGGGATTGCGGTGTGGCCATCTCCCCTGCGGGGTGATTTCTCACTTTCTGTCTCTCTTTGTCTTTCTAGCAAGTGCATGCACCCTATAGCAAAATCCTCTAAAAAAAAAAAAAATTTTTTTTTTAAAATAAAAGACATTCCTTTCTCTCCCCCCCCCTTTTTTTTTCTAGCAAGTGCATGCGCCCTATAGCAAAATCCTCTCAAAAAAAAAAATTTTTTTTTTAAATAAAAGACATTCCTTTCTCTCCCCCCTCCCTTTTTTTTTTTGCCAGAGGGAACATGCTCATATGCACATGAAAGAGAAAGAGACAAAACATACATGCATGCACCCCACAATGGGGCCTGGTCACTCCACAATCCTTCTTTCCCTTCTAGTTTTCCATCTCATCAGGATCCTAGGCACATGTCCAGTATGTTTTTCAGTCCACTGGGGCTGGGATTTGAACCATGGTTCACTACATGGGATCCAACTCTCTCTGTACAATACTTATCAGCTGTGCTATGGGACCAGCCATAAAGGGCATGCTCCTAGTACTTTAATATATCTTAGTCATGGGCACAAACTACAACCGCCCACAATGGACAGCTGCAGATCTGTAACCAACCAGCAAATCCTCCGGGAATGAGCCCTTGGGCAGAAAGAGAGAAGTTCCAGGTAAGTGAAGACCAAGGTCCCATCAGAATAGGATGGGCCAGTACAGCCATCCTTTGTTCTTGGTCCCACTCAGGGTTCTGGAAAGGCCCTTCCACAACCAGGCCCAGCCCCATCAAGGTTGGCAAGGTTCACTCAGACAGACACTGTAGTAGCTTTGAGAAACAGGAGGCCTGGGGCAGCTGCGTCACAGGCTCCTGGCATTCTAGAATGATCCCTGAACTGACACGCAAACTGCACAACAAGCATGTGCACAGTACTGCAGTCTTAGCTTCATACACTCAAATCTGTGTTGTCGCCTCCTCGGATTAATCTGATTTTTGCCATTGTCCAGTGGGTGGGGGATTGATTCTGGGAACAAGGGTTTTTAAAAGCCAAAGGAACACCAAACAAAAGTGCGCCAAAACTCGGCAGTATTTCAAGCCTTAATACTGGGGTGGGATCCATCTGAAACTTATCACAAGAAATCAGCTGCTGGGAGTCCTGGAAAGGTGCCAGCTGCTTGTAGAAATGCTGCCATCCCCCAATCTGATCTGGGGAGCTGGTTCTGTTGAATGTGAACATTTACTGATATGAGGCTTCTTAAGAGGGGAAAAACAAAATAGAGTAAGTATCTTTTCGCACCAAGTTCCTCCTCCTCCCTCCTTCCCTGGCAGTATGTTATCTGGACAGCCATCAAAGTGCTGGTTCTACCTTCAGCCTCCTGGCTCCATTTCTCACCCAGATGCTGTAACCCCAAGTAAAGGTGAGACTGCACCATGCTCACCTTTACTTCCTCTGCATGTGGCGGGCTTCTATGGGCACCTGTTCAGCAGACACAAGACAACTGCAGCAGCTGTTCTCTAGGCCTCAGCATCTTCCCACAGTCTTCAGTTCACTGGGATAAACGTGACTGCCCTAGGCCCCAGGGAGATGTCAGGACATCTCAGCAAGAAAGGAGGTGGACAACAATTGCACGGACACAGCACTGCTTGGGAGGTTCAGCCTTCAGAAAACAATACAGCATTTTTGGTTCAAACATGTCTATCACCCAGAAATGCGAAAGAAAATCAGAGTGGGCTGCTGTCCTAAGACCCTTGCCTCATCCTTCTATTCTGTTTACAGTCTTTAATCCAAGGAGCCACGGCCATGGCCAGCTGAATCAAGAACAAACTGCGGCTCCTCAGCAGTTACAAAAGTGGAAGGGTCTTGCCCCCAGAAGCCGTCACGACATTGCACTCTCCCTCCCCAGAGAGGCTGGAGTGTGTGTCCCCAAACTCCCAGACCTGGTTTCAGAGCAAAAGTCAGTCTCAGGAAGTCCCTAGAGGTCTCCTGGAGTTCTAGCACATGGTTATGCGGTCAATCGACCTCCTGAAAACAAGAACGCTAGGCTGGGAACACATACACAAACCTACACCTCAAAAGGAGGGAGAGCCTGACAGGATGGGAGAACTTCCAGACCGGTTTCCAGAACAAAGCCTGAGATGCGGAGGTGAATGTGTGATTGGGTGTCATGAGGGCATTTGTCCACACCATAATGCCCACCACCAGCTGCACTCTCAGGGCTGTCAACTCAGGTGTAGGTGACACCAGGGCCCTAACATCACCTTACATTCCAATGGCATGCATGTACACACACACACACACACACACACACACACACACAAATATAGACAGCTGCATGTAGCATACACACATGCACACACACACACGCACATACAGTCGTGCATACACAGAAACACATGCACAAACTCACAAATATGCACACCCAGACACATGCATATATGTACTCCTAGACATACACACACATGTGTACATACATACCCACGATGAAGTGCTACTCAAATTTACAAGACTATTAAAAAGCCTAACATAGCAAATGTTGTCAAGAAAAAGGGATATCGTGCACTCTTATTTGCTGCTGGTGGAAATGTAAACTGTAAAATATTCCTAATCCACACAAACTGATGCCACTAAAACTGGCGGTAATTTGTTAGAGCAATAGAAAATTAATTCAGTGGACTTATCCAATAGAGAGAAGGATAAAGACTTACAAATCCTATAGACCCTGCAGTTCCATCCCTGGGTATATTCCCAAGAGAAACTCAAGCACAGGAATGACAGGATACACATTTTCAATCTTCTTTTTAAAAACAAAGTTCAGGGGACCAGCAGATGGTGTAATGGCTATGTTGCTGGACTCTCATATAGTTGACCACAGTCCAAGTCCCGAACCCAGTGGCTTAAACTCATAACGGGCGAGTATATATGCGTGCCTAAGATCCTGAGAGGAGAATGGAGGAGAAGGGATTGTGGCGTGGCCCTCCCCCTGGGGGGTGATTTCTCGATTTCTGTAATCTGTTACTCTGGCCAGTGCACATGCCCTATAGAAAAAAATTCTCAAAAACAAAGTTCAGGGGACCAGCAGTTAGCGTAATGGCTATGTTGCTGGACTACAGACATGACATATAGAAAAATCTTCTCAAAAACAAAGTTCAGGGGACCAGCAGTTAGCGTAATGGCTATGTTGCTGGACTCCCATGTAGTTGACTGCGGTTTGCGACCCAGACCCGGTGGCTTAAAACACACACAGGGTACGTGTGCATGCATGCCCAAGATCCCGAGAGGAGAATGGAGGAGAAGGGATTGCGGCGTGGCAATCCCCCCGGGGGGTGATTTCTTGGTTTCTCTTTGTCTCTCTCTGTCTGGCGAGCGCATGTGCCCTATAGCAAAAATCTCTCCAAAAAAAAAAATAAATAATAAAATAAAGTTCAGTGAGTTTATGTAAGCCATAGAATGGCTGTAATGTTCAAGTCATTTCTTTGGATAAACTGATACTATGGAGAGTTGTGAGTGTGTCTGTTTTGAGGAAGAGAATTTGGGGCAAGAAGGTAGATAGAAATTGTCAGGTTTGAATTTATTTGTTATGAAATATAAACTACAGGGAAACTCAATTTATATGCATGGAAATATCTTTAACCTCCATCCCTAGTTACAAATTCATGTTCCCTCTTCAGACATGCTGGCGACAACATGTCACAAGAGAATCAGAATGGGAGCTGCAGCATCCGGACCCACCAGGCATCCCGGGAACACAGACCTGTTTCACAACACCAGCCTCTGAGCCTGCTGGCAGGAACCTCAGCACTGGTAACAGACTGCTGGCAGGGCTGGCACAGTAAGAGGCAACCCAGACTCCCAGAGACCCAGGCAGAACACAAACCTACAGGGGGAAGGTCAACAAGTATGCTGCACACCCAGTGTGGGCAGGAACCTCCCAGCTCAACATATATGCAAGCATATGCATGCGCACACACACCTGCACACACACACACACACACACACACACACATAGCCCCTGCAGGTTATCTATACACCCATCTAGGTCGACTTGCATTCTCCCAGCTACACGCACCAATTCTAAGAGGAGGATGATACATCCTTACACATAAAAGGATGGCAAGTACCACAGGTCACTGAGAGGTACTTATATAAAATATTACCTTTTCCCAAACCAAAGCATAGTCCAAGATCCCAATCTCTGGTCCACAGGAAAGACACTCTGTTGACTTATTCAAAATAAGTTTACCATCACAGAGGGGCAACTCAACCCATTCTTTGCATTCAATAAGTGACCATAAATCAGTCATTTAGGACAAGGAAAACACCCAAGCCTAAAGGGTGTGGCAAATGATATGTCCACACTGGGCTAGGATAAAACCTTCACATGGGTTGAATGTTTCTTTTTGGTGGAAGTATAAAAGTGGTAGCAGTTATTGGTGCAAAACTCTACACATGGGAAAGCATAATTCATTGTAGCTAAAGAAAAAAATGAAACCAGCTATCAGATGTTACCAATATGACAGTTGTTAGAATGATATTCTATTATCTCCTCGCAGAATGGGCCGACTGCTGGGATTGGGAAAAGTGAATTTCAGAATCATAAGTTAAAGCTAGCCAACCAAGATGAATCAGAGAGCTACTTACTGTTCCTGATGGCTGGAAGGAACCAGCCTTTTCCAAAGACAATCCCAGAGGACTCTTGGAGGAAAGCAGTTTTGCAACCTTGTTTCTAAAGTACAGAGAGGCTTACTTAAAAGAGTGTTGACCTCAGTGCAGAAAGTATTGAGTGAACAGGACATTAATGCAACCTTGGACCTAACTGAGGGCAGCATGAGTGTACTACAAAGAAGACTTTTGATACATACATCATCATTAGGGCCAGAGACTTAAAAAACTGTTATCAAGGAGTGTTTCATTTGAACAGGCAGTACAATTCTTCAGGATGACACTGCATGTGACATCATTAAAATAGGTGCTTTGGTAAGAAATAAAGACTGATTTGTAAAAAGAAGACAACTGCTTATTGGTCCAAACGGATCTACATTGAAAGCATTGGAACTCTTAACAAACTGTTACATTTTTAACTCAAGGAAACAGTTTCAGCCATTGGACCTTTTAGTGGATTAAAGGAGATTCAGAAAGTGGCCCTAGACACTATGAAAAATATTCCAAGAGCCCAATCTCTGGTCCACAGGAAAGACACTCTGTTGCTTTATTCAAAATAAGTTTACCATCACAGAGGGGCAACTCAACCCATTCTTTGCACTCAATAAGTGACCATAAATCAGTCATTTAGGACAAGGAAAACACCCAAATTATAACACTAAAACTGTAATGATTAAACGAGAGTTGGCGAAAGATTCTGAATTATGATCACAAAGGTGAGAAATATTTCTGCCACATTTCAAACACAAGAATGTGAATAAATGCAAGGAAGCAAAGAAAAAAGAAACTGTGAAGAAAGCGTATACACCATTGCCACCATCACAGTCAGAAATCAGATTGACTGAGAATTGGCTAATGGTGAATACCTTTTGAAAGCCAGGCAGAAGTGGCAGAAGATGGAAGCAATAAAGCCTAAACAGGCAGAAGCTCTCAGTAAGAGACAAGAGGAAAGAAACAAAACTTTTATTCCACCTACAGAAAAACCAGTAGTGAAACCGAAGGAAGCTTCTACTGATACTAACATTGATGTGGCCACCATCAAGGAAAAAGCTAAGAAAGCAAAAAATAAGAAATTGGGAGCTCCTGCAGCTGAAGAAGTTAAGCTTAAGATGGAAGCAGATGAAAAGAACAAGAAGAAACAAAAGTAACATACAAAACCCTCTGAACTAGGGAACCAGCGGTTAGAGTAGTGGCTATGTCGCTGGGCTCCCACGTAGTCGACCGCAGTTCGCATCCCGGACCCAGTGGCTTGAAACTCACACCGGGAGCGGGTGGATGCGTGCCCAAGATTCCGCGATGAGACTGGGTGCCCAAGATCCCGAGAGGAGAATGGAGGAGAAGGGACTGCGGTGTGACCATCCCCCCTGGGGGGTGATTTCTCGCTTTCTGTCTCTATGTCTCTCTCTGTCTGTCTGGCGAGCACATGCACCCTATAGCGAAAAATCTCTCCAAAAACAAAACAAAACAAAAAAACCCTCTGAACTAGAATATATGAAGCTATCTCCTTTTGTAAAGGATTTTGAGACATCAGGGTGTTAAACTGCCTTCTTCATGAGAAATAATACTCTCATTACTTTTCTCTGTATTTCATTTGTTCATAGAGCAGTATTCTTTATAAATACAAATTATTGGGTTGTTTTTTAAAAAAACAAAAACAAAAAACTCTCTGTGTACAAATTACACATTGTGTACGTTAATTACAACTAATCAGTTCTAGACAGATTTTACCTAAGCATGAATTTAGGAGTAATTTTTTAGATTTCTTATATATAGATCTTTATAATGTGACTGTCATCTGTTAAATCCAACGTCTAATGCCATTTGTTAGTCTTTAAATACAATGTTTTAGGATTTGGTTTTGAAGAAAATAAATGTGTATTTAAAAAAAGAATGGCATTCTATTACACAACAAAATGTAGTCATTTTGGGATAAGTGGCTGAGAAGGTTGTCATTATATGAATCATCCTTTGTTTGTATTGCCATTTTTGAAGTTCAACTGTCTCATCAGACATTTACCAATGCAACTGTGGACAAAGGCAGACTTCCTGGCACGAAACTCAAGACTTAAAAAATTCAGGCTGCATTTTCAATACTTACTTAGCATCAACAGTTATTGCTTGCCATACGTGAGCACTGTGCTCTGCCTTCGCTGAACTGTCTCATGGGACCTGTCTGTCCCCTCAAGACAGGCCCACAGTGTCTCCACTTCAAGGATGGGACACAGGAGCATCAAGGGCCACCCTGAGTGGACTCCCACTGACCATGCGGCAGAAGACAGCACGGGGTGGGGTGGGGGGATGGCAGCACAGTGAGAAGGAAGGAGCCCAAGCCCTGAAGAGCCCATGAAACAGAGCTGCTGTCACCCTGGCCGTTCACCTCCAGACAGTGAAGTAAACTGCCCTCCTTAAGGGACTGTGTTTGGGGACCTAACTACTGTTTGGGGTCGCTAACTACCAGACTGACTTGTCTCTGTTGTCACCCTGGTTGTGCTTCCTGGACAGAGACTGCAAATCCCACATTCATACTGAGCTCTGCCTGATTATAATCTTGCACTTTTTTTTCTATTTTTTTTTTTCTAGACGTTTTTGCTATAGGGCATGTGCACTTGCCAGAAAGACAGAGAGAGCCAGAGAGCTAGAGAGAGACAGAGAGACAGAAAGCGAGAAATCATCCCCCAGGAGGGATGGCCACACCACAATCCCTTCTCCTCCATTCTCCTCTCGGGATCTTGGGCATGCACATGCATGCGCCTTGCTTGAGTTTAAGTCACCGATTCCGGGACTTGAACCGTTGTTGACTACACGGGAGTCCAGCGATAGAGCCATTATGCTAACTGCTGGTCCCATAATCTTGCACGTTTAAGCTGGGCCAAAGTGCCTGGGCTTAGACAGTGGCTGTGCTGAGTTCTGACACATGGGCAGGACCCTATCAGGGCCACAAAGGCCTGATACGGGACGTGAGGACCTTGTTCAAACCAAACTTGACTGTCAGCATAGAGGCCAGGAACCCAACACTGACATTCATTAGCCTCTAAAATGACTATCTATGAGCACAAAATAAAAGCTCATTGACTCCTGAGAAGTGTGTTCATATACATTGATACCCGCATCTCCACAACTGCATTCAGATAGGCATTTGGGCAAGTCAAAGTGCCATCTGCCTCTAAGGTAGTAAGAATGCACTCCTGGGAGGGGCCATGCAGTTTACACAGAACAAAGGCCAACCTATGCCATTAGAAATGACCACGAGCACTGTCAGTTTGAACTAGACACTGTTTATGCGCCTAACAGCAGGAGATATGAGCTTTGTGCCTGGGAAAACCATCTTCAAAGCAACAACTGTTTTCCCAGCTGTGAATACTCCATCCTGGGAAATCTTTTCATACCATTACAAAAATAATTTTGAAAAGATTGTACAAATACCCAGCCTAATCTGTCCATTCTGGTATTTTAGACCTAGAATTAGAAAACTTTCTTGAATACATTGTCTGATTAGCCAGTGACTAATATTCCTTATAAACATAAATGAATGTTATAATGAAATAAGCTTCCTTAAATAAATGTGGTGTCAATTCACTTAACTAAAGAATAATAAATTCAGAGGCTTCCTTTGAGTAGTCAGGAAGTGGAAATAATCTCAGCAGCAGAAAAGGCAAAGACAGGAAGCCTACACTTCTGCATTTTATTAATATTAATCTTACGGAAGAAAAATGCTAAATAGCCATGAGAAAGGAAGAAGGCAACACAGCACCGAGCAAAATTACCTGGGAAGGGACACGCACAAATTACTAATAAGCTCTTGGCACCACTGAGGCAAAATTTCACTTAAGCTTAAAATAGAAGATTTATACCATGACCAACAATTTCAGGACTAGATGACATGCCCCTTTCCAAAGGCAGCCAAAAAGAGGAAAAACAGCTGCTGAAGTCACGATCCAGCCAGGAGACCCAGGTCCTGGCCTGGTTCTGCCATCAGTCAAAGGAGCACCGAGGGTGACAACCCTGGCCTCTGGCGCTCTGGGGCTATCTAGGTGGCAAACAGGGATGCCTCAGAAGGGCAGGGGCTGCCTAACCCAGGTGGCCTGATGTCACCGTGGCTGTTCAAAATATGGCTCAGTCTCAAAAATGGCAAAAGGACTAAAGTGACTGCAATCATCCACACCTTGGTTACTCCACAGGTTACTGTGATAAAGCTACACACGAAGCCTGGAGGCCAGCCATACTTTTAACCATACTTAGGAAAAAAAAGTGACAAATACACTAGCTTGTACCAAATATTTCTCTTTCTAAACTTTCTTCCCTGTTTTCTGTATTGTTCACATGGGTGTGTTTTATAAAAGTCTTTGCTTTTAAAAAATTAAGAGTCATTTTTTAAACTGATCCTCCATAAATCAAATCCCCTTAAGAGTCCAGTTGTGTCAGAAAGATTCATCCATACAAAAGGCACAGAAAGGGACACACAGAAAAGGGGAACACTTGAATGCAGAAAGGGTAGAACTTGCAGTTCCTTTTCTTTTAAACCTTCCTCTTTTATTACTTCAATGCTATTTATTCCGTAAATAAACAGGAAAGGCAAAGTATTTCCAAGTCATGTACTATCTGTACTTCATTTGAAATAGTTGTTTTTCTCATTCCTCATCACTCTTAGACACACACTGACTGGCACTGCCACCCTCATGTCAGAGAAGCTGAGACCTCAAGCCTTGCATAGTGACACAGCAGGCCAGGCAGACTGATATGCTCTGCTAACAGCCACCGCAGAATTCGTCAGGGGTTGGGGGAAGGTAGAGGGGCTGAAACCTCATGAAACAACGACAGGTAGGTGGGTTCCTCCTACAGCTTCAAAGGTGTGTCTGGGCATCAGAGAGCAATCCAGACCACAGCCAGAATGAAGGGCTCAAAATGAGTCAGTCTGGAAATATTTCTGAGTGCCTACTGTGTTCCTGGCCCCATGCGAGGTGAAGAGAGACATGGGCAGTCAAAACCACAGCTGGAGAAAAGGAAGGGGGGAAGGGGGAAGGGAGACAGGGCTAAGTTCAGGGCTGACAGTGCAGCAAGGAGCAAGGTGGCATTCTGCGGCAGTACGTGAGCTGACTGACATGCAGCCAACATCTGAGTAGGACAGCAGGACTTAGGAGAAGTGCAATCTCAGTAGCGATGACAGAGCCTTGGACTGGGGCAGAGGGTCAGATTCAGAGTATCTTGCAAAAGTAGAAAACGTAGTGCTTACTGGATGTGGGGACAGCGAGGAGAATCAGAGAAGACTCTTCTATTGGCGGGTAAGGAATCCATAACTGAGCTCCCAGCTGGTATAGAATCTGAGTTAGCATGGACCCATCCCTTCATCCTGCTTCTTCAGCAGCCAAGAGCAGCTGTGCCAAGTGAATAAACAACAAAGAGGAAACCAAACCATAATGTACACTCAGCATAGCAGCTGGGGAGAGCAGCTCGACTGCCCATCCGTGAGGCAAAGAGCCCAAGATGGGAAATCCTTGTAGGGACCAAACAGTGAAAAGAGAGGAGCACCTACCTATTCAGTGCCATCCCTCCTTCATCCAGCCACTGTGCAGTCGGCTCTGTCATCAAGGGAGATGGGAATGGTTCTGAAACGGGAAGCTCCCATCTCCCACTGCTGAGGCTTTAAACAGAGGAGGAAGGCAGGGAAAAGAGCTAAGGGTAAAAGCAGATGGTGTCCCTTTGCCTTGAGAATAAGAGTCACATTTGCCCAGACATAGTGAGGTTTACTCCCACTGTCTACAATTTCATCTCTTCCCAGGGTAGAGGCCTCTCAGCAACCTGCCTAGGCAATGGATGGAGTTTGTCATGGCTTCTCATGTGCATACAGCACCGTGCAGGTCATGATATTTGGTCCTATCGACTAAAAAGAGAATTACTATTGAATAAGAACCTACTGCACAGATGCCAGGGTCAATGCAGAATTACTAACATGCATAATTGTGCTTCATCCTTACCGTAAGCCAGTTAAATAAGTGGCTGCCCTGTTTAATAAAAAGAAGACTGCAGAGTAAGTATTATGCTTCCGGGACCAGCAGCTGGCATGGTGGTTAAGGCGCTGGACCCTTCCGCATGGCCAACCACGGTTTGAGTCCTGGACATGGTGACTTGCTTTCTCACTTCCCCCTCCTCTGGTCAAATTAAAATAAATAAATAAATGAATTGACAAAATTAAATAAATAATTTTTTTAAAAAGTATTCTGCCTTCAAACCAGCTATTTTTCCCATGACACCACAAACAGTGTTAGCAAGACAGAGCTGGAGCCAATGGAGATGTCTCATAACCTTTTTTAACAATCTGATGAAAACTAAGTAATCTCTCTCCAAAAAAAGCACCAATGTGACATTTCATTGATAATTTCTTCCCTGAGTCCCACTGGTGGCCTAGAAGGAAGCACTTAAGTACTAAAACTGCATCCATGTGACAGATCCTCTTAAAACCAGCCCTCATGGAGCCAGCAAGTGACGTGGTAGTTAAGGTGGCGGACTGCCACGCAGCCAACTACAGTTCAAGTCCTGGACCTAGCAGCTTGAAAGTCATGCCAGACAAGTGTGTGTGTGCCCCAAATCCCAGAAGAATGGAGAAGGGATTACAGTGTGGTCATTCTCCCATGCCAGAAGTGGGACAGGATGACTTCTGACTTTCCCTTTCACCATCTCTCGCTCTCCAGTAAGTGCACAGGCCCTAGGACGAAAACCTAAAAAAGAAAACAACAAAAACAGCCCTTGGGTTTGATATGAAGAACTACTCAGCACCGAGTTTCCTCTCACACTGGACTTAGTTCAAGAAAAGAACTTAGTTTATTGTGTTGACTGGTAAAGGAACAAGCTCCCGTGTATAAGAAGCAAGGCTAATTCTTTTGTGTTTGTTTGTGTGTGTGTGTTTGTTTTTGCTATAGGGCACATGTGCTTGCCAGAGAAAGTGAAAAATCACCCCCTCTCCGGGGAGTTGGGAATGGCCACACTGCAATCCCTTCTCATCCAGACTCTTCTCAGAATTTTGGGCCAACATGCATATGTGCCGGGCGTTTTTCTTAAGCCACTGGGTCTGGGACTTGAACTGTGGAGTCAGCCATGTGGGATCCTTAACCACCATGCTACCTGCCAATCCCCAATTCCTTTCTTAGCCTTCTGACAAAGATACCACATAATCACTTTATTTCCATAATCTGCTCTACAAAATTCTCATGGGAAAAAAGATTAAATTATTTTATTTTTTTCATCTTCCTCAGGTCAGTTTTCTGATAAAAAAAGGACATTAAAAAAAAAAAAAAACACTATTCTAGTTTGAAACTTTCAGATGCTTGAAAACATCTAGAAACCATTCTCATCATCAAAATAAGTCTTTTAGCCACGTGTGGTGATGCGCGCCCATAATCTCAATGACTCAGGAGGCTGAGTCAGGAGGACTACTACACAAGACCCTATCTTTAAAAAAATAAAAAATAAAGAGGTCCTTTTTACATTAAGCAGGTTGTCCACTCCAGCCTTAAATAACCAGACTTATCTCTCTGAATTTGCCATGATTTCCAGAAATGCCATCAAGAGGCAAACTTGTTTCCTTGTATCTAGGTTCTCTATTGCTGAAGGCAGAAAACCATTCCTTTCCCATCAGCAACACCCTTATCTGAACGTTGTATTCTTTCCTCCTACCTCTTCTCCACTTCTTTATTGCAACCCACCATCCTCAGTTCCAGTTCCAGGCAAGCAGAGGTGGGTACAAGTTGCTCTGCTGAGCTGGGAGTACGGGCGGAATCTACAGGTTCCACCTTCACATCTCTCTCAGCAAATCAGCCTCTCCTTTCTGGCAGCTTTTAAGATTTAACTCTTTCTTTTTTATGTTCTGCTATTATGTTTAATGTGTCCAGTTGTGAATTTATTTATTCTGCTCAGGCTGGATATTTCTTCAACATCACTTTCACAAATTTCTCAGCTTTTTTTCTTTAAATTCTGCCTTTCTTCCATTCTCTCTACTTTTTCCTTACGGGACTATTAGATATGTCAGATCTTTTAGTCTAACTTTAATATTTTTTTCTCTACCTTCTCTTTCCTGGTTTTCATCTCTATACCTCATGTACATTATGAGTTATTTCCTCATGTTGATATTCTACCTTCTGATGTTCTCTTCAGCCATGTCGGGTCTGTTTAGCCTGTCTAGTCAGTTTTTAATCCCATGACTATATTTTTATTTTTAGTATTTTAATTTCCCTTTCAACTCTACCTATTCAGTTCTCATATTCTGTTAATTCTTTCCTTATCTCTCTAAATATCTTAAACATATTCAAAATATTTCAGGTTTCCTCTGCTCTATGGCTCTTGTGACTTCTGTCATCTGCCTTACCTGCTGACTTTCATGATGGTTCGTTCTTTCCACGGACTGTGCTTTTCTACTGTGGAAAATTCTTAGGGCACTCTATGGAATAGCTGTCCATTTGTTTCTGTTGGAGATTCCAAGAATTCCACTGATCCAAACGAGCTTGTTTGTTACAGTCACAAATGGGAGCGTCAATATTGTGGGGTAGTGCAGATCTAGGTCTGGCACCAATGCATGCAGTCTTAGGATTCTGTGATTGACTTTCCATCCATCCTACTTTCCTTGCTACATCTCTGGGCCTGCGGATAGTTTTGTCATTCATAGTTTAAAGACAAGGCTCTTGGCTTTTGGGGCAGGAGTTCAATTCCACTGCCTGCTATTGCCACGTCACTGGTGAAACACCAGCTTCTATAGAATATATCCACACTTGAGGCCTTTGTACCATCCAACTTCACTCACCAGTGAACCTTTTGAACTCTTTTTTATTTCTTGCTTCTAAGCTATCAATAAGTATGCCAAATATTTTGCTTCTATATTTCTTCCAGTTTTTTTATGTGTTTGAAGCAGAAGAGAATATTTCCCATGTCAATCAATCTACCATATTGACAGAAGTTCTGTGTGTCTATATTAAACTTTTATAATAAGCATGTATTTATTATCTTGAAATACTTTAACATACTACAACAATTAAGACTCCTCAAGTGATCTTGATCCCAACAGAATGAAAATCATGAGCCTTAAAACAACCTTGTGAATCCAGTTAACACACATGGCACCTGAGGCCTTCTCTGTTAATTGGTTATTTTTTTAAAAAAGAATTATTTTATTTAACTTTCTTTCCTTCTTTATTCATTATTATTATTATTTAAATTTGACCAGAGAGAAAAAGTGAGAAAGCAAGTTGTCAGGTCTGGGAATCAAACCCCAGTCAGACATGTGGGAGTCCAGCAACCTAACCACAATGCCACCTGCTGGCCCCCCTTTGGTTATTAATGGTATATATAACACGTGCACCATTCATTTTCTTTTTTCTTTTTTTTTTTTTTTTTTGAGAGGTTTTTGCTATACGGCGCATGTGCTTGCCAGTAAAATAGAGACAGAGAGACAAAAAGCAAGAAATCACCCCCGGGGGGGATGGCCACACCACAATACCTTCTCCTCCATTCCCCTTTAGGGATCTTGGCATGAACACACACACACACACACACACACCTGGCGTGAGTTTAAGCCCCCAGATTCGGGACTCGAACCACAGTCGACTACATGGGAGGCCAGCGACGTAGCCATTATGCAATCTGCTAGTTCCACACTTCATTTTCTTAAAGATTACAGTTTAACATACCATTTGACTACTGGGTCCCCACAACCACCTTTGAGAACAGTTTTCAGGTGTGAAAACTGAGAGTTTATACAATGTGCCAGTCACATGCGTCCTTTCCACCATCCAGGATCTAAACGAGCATCAGCTTCCTGATCCTTACTCACAATTATGTCTCTGGGCCAAGTTTTGACTTTTGGCGATACTAAAAGACAGTTTGGAGATGCCAAAATGCCAAAAGGCATCTGGAGATGTCACCAAAGACATTTCTCCATCTATCAGAGAAACACTTCCCCTCACTTTCACGTGAAGGGACTCTAGCCACATCCACTCTTCCCACAGAAATCACCAAGAGCAATGTGTCACAAAGCACTGTGCTGGGTCCAAGGTATAAAAATAATCTGGAATCTGATGGGGCAGAGTGTAAGCTAGCACACATTATACATCGTGGTCCTCCATACCTAGACAAGGAGGCTGGCCAAAATGCACAACCAACCACAGAAGCAAACAGGGATGCTCACAGACTCTTACAAAACAAGGAAAAAGCTCAAACATTGCATCAAATGCTTAGCTGTGGAAGGACATCCACCAAAAAATAGAGTGCGGCTAGTAACTCTCATGTAGCTTCTCACTAACATACCTTCAAAGACACTAGAAATAAACACACAAGACCACTAAAAGCTAAGCTAAAAATCTGCTATCAGAATCTGGGAGGAATGTCCTCACTGTAAGAGAGATGGAATAGGAAAATCTACCTGGAAGGCAGCAGTGAAGTAACCCAGCATCGCCTAATGTTCACTAGGCTCAAGGTCTCCAAATCTCACAGAACGCTGGGAAACTGTCCCCTCAGTGGGAAAGGTAGGTCTTTAGAGGCAACCAGAGTATTTTTTGTTCCATCTCCCTCCACATCTTTGACTGGAGAAAAGTAAATTCAAGAGTAAAAAGAGCAGGAAAAGGATACTGGGGGAATCGGGAGATCTAGTGAAGAGAGTCCTGGATACCGGAGAAGAAGCGTCTTCACAGAGCTGGGCCAAGAAGGATGTAAGGGCATAGGAGCCTGGGAGGGGGCGGGCACTATGTGTTTAGGGCCAAAGCCATAAACACAAATAATTCATCTGGAAAAATATGTGAAACATAAAGAAAAGGGCTCTCATTATTTAACTTCTCAGTATGAAGAAGATAAACTTTATAATACAACTAATAAAAAACATGCGAGCAAAAGAAAAACTAATGATCAGTACGCATATGGAAAAACGACCACATGTCACAGTAATCAAAGAACTAAAAGTAAAATGATTATGACTATCATTTTCTTTCGGTCATATGTAAAGTATGAAAAAAATTACAGTACCCAGGGTTGATGTGAGAGCAGTCTCATACGTGGGAAAGCAAATACACCCACTGTCAAAATACTAAGAAGGGCGGACTGTAAAATATTAACCGCAGTGTTGTCTCAGGGTGTAGACTTAGTGTTTCTCGTTTCTTCTGTACATTTTTCTGTATTTTCTAATTATTTTTACATTGATCATGTATAACTCAGGAAAAATAACAAACATTACTTTTTTTAAATTACATTTTGCTGGGTTATTTTCTGTTGACCACAGGGAAGCAAAGCTCACAAACATCTCCTAAGCTGACCGCAGCAGCAATTAAAGGATTAGATATTGACATGAGTACAGCTGGATTTTTTTAGGGGGGATGGGGGAAGTAGATCCTGTTTTCTTTGGCCCAGAATGAGAACTGTCAGATTTCCATGGCAGCTAGGAAAGCTGGTCAGCCTCCAGCTTTTCCAGTTCTTCAGATTTGACAAACAGGCTGAGAAAACCCATCTCAGGGACAGAATTACACAAACTTGTGCAGAGGCTGGCAAAGAATACAGAGTGCTGGCCTGCTCAAGACCCTGTGCCCTGTGTCCCAGCCTGCATTCATTCACTCTAACCAATGCCTAGTGGGTGGCTCAGCCAGCCACACCCAAACAGCTCCTTAGAAAGAGACGAAGACATCACACATGGGAAGGGAGAACAAGGATGAGAGTGGAGGACGGTAGGACAGCCCCAACATGAAGCCAGGAAATGCCCTGATACCTGGCAGTTTCTAACACTGAGAAAGCCAATAGTAAATACCCTCAAACTGTGGAAAACTCCAGACTTTAATTCTGCCTCTTCTGATTGCTAGGACAATAGCTGCCTGCCCTAAAAATGCAACCACCAAGATGGGAATGGCTAAAATAAGAAACAGTGGCAGCATCAAATGCAGATGAGGATCCAGAGAAACTGGTTCTCCTATGTGACCATGGTGGGAATGTGAAATAGTATAACCACTCTGGAAAAGTCTGGCAGTTTCTTAAATGAAACATGCTTATATCACATGGCTCAGAAATTGTACCCCTGGACATTTATGCCAGAGAAAATGAAAACTTATGTCCATAAATATTTCCAGCAGCTTTACTCAGAAAAACAAAAATCAAGAAATAATCCAAATGTCCTTCATTCAATGGGTTAATGAATCATTGGGGTAGCATGAGTGAGACTTGTGACAGAATATTATCTCTGTACCTTGACTACAGTGGTGGTTACAGAAACCTACACAGGACAAGACTGCACAGAAACACACAATGCACACACACACACACACACACACACACACACACACACACAGTACATACATAACTCCTGAAATCTGAATAAGCACTGTGAGCCGCACCTACACCCATATCTTGGTTTTAATCCTGTAGTCTACAATGTGAGCTTGACGAAAACTGGGTAAGGATACACAGGATCTCCCTATACATTATTTTTTGCAACCTACTATGAACCTACAATTATCTCAAAAATGAATTTTAAGAGAAAGAAGTGAGCAGCCCAGTAGCAGCTTTCTTGTCCAGCTCTCTACTCTGCTCCCACCACAGTGACCTTCTCACTGAACAACCTGCATCCCACTGTGCCATCCAGGCAGCGAAAAGCCTCCTCGTACTCTGCAGGCCCAGCACTCGGCCCATGTTGAGAATGCCTGTGCATAAGAAATGGCTGGTGCAAGAGCCCTTGTCTAGCCCACTAAGCATCATCAGACGTTGCTGATGGATCGCATGCCCCTGGAGAATGCACAACACAGGGAATAAGACATGGAGTGCTGGGAGAGACCAGAGTCACCTGCTCCACATCTCCCTCCCCATGGGAATGCTTTCTAGTCCATCTCTACATGCCCAGTCCATCTCTACATTCCCAAGGACAAATAAACTCACCACCTTTTCCTTAGGCAGGTCTGGTATTTTCTTTTTCTTCTTTGAGAAAAATTTTTGCTATAGGGCTTGTGCACTAGCTGGAGAGACAGAGAGACAGAAAGCGATACTCTGCAGGCCCAGCACTCGGCCCATGTTGAGAATGCCTGTGCATAAGAAATGGCTGGTGCAAGAGCCCTTGTCTAGCCCACTAAGCATCATCAGACGTTGCTGATGGATCGCATGCCCCTGGAGAATGCACAACACAGGGAATAAGACATGGAGTGCTGGGAGAGACCAGAGTCACCTGCTCCACATCTCCCTCCCCATGGGAATGCTTTCTAGTCCATCTCTACATGCCCAGTCCATCTCTACATTCCCAAGGACAAATAAACTCACCACCTTTTCCTTAGGCAGGTCTGGTATTTTCTTTTTCTTCTTTGAGAAAAATTTTTGCTATAGGGCTTGTGCACTAGCTGGAGAGACAGAGAGACAGAAAGCGAGAAATCACCCCCCAGGGGAAATGGCCATGCTTCTCTTCCATCCTTTTCTTAGGATCCTGGGCATGCGCGTGCACCCGGCATGAGTTTTAAGCCGCCAGATCCAGGACTCAAATCTCAGTCAACCAAGTGGGAGTCCAACAAAGCAACCATTTTGCCACCTGCTGGTCCCAGGCCTGATAATTTCAAGGTCCCACCTCATCCTAAGTCAACATTTCCTTCCCCCTAATTTCCACTTGTGGTTGCCAGTTCTGACTCCAAGGTGGACAGTAGTGCAAACACCTTGTGAGGTGAAGCAGTCCTTTGAGGATGCAAAAGCAAATTCAGGACTTGCTATACCACAACCACCGCCAGGCTGAAGTCAGCTCTCCACACAATGGTTCTGAGGACACCTGATCTCCCACTGCTCAACAAGGAGAAAAGAGCCCAGATGGCCTCCAGCAAACCAGCACAGGCTTTTTGTCCTCTAGCACCGTTAGAACTCTGGGCAAGGTTCCCTCAGAATTTCCAGCTAGGATTTCTTTGTTCCATATATCTGTTCTCGCTTAACCCAGCAAGCTGTTGCCAGGAGCTCAGCCAACAGCTTCCCCTGAGACAGAGGAGCTAGAGGCAGCAGGGACTTAGTGGCAGAAGGCCTCATGCTCCCTCTGGATCTGGGAAAGGACAGAGGGATATCCAATCTAAGGGAAAAGTGGAAGATCAGCACCAACCTCTTGATGGTTCAACTTCTCATACAAGTAGATACTAATTTTATATTTCTGCCCAAATGTTCTCTTGTTGCTCTTTTCCTAATTACCCTTCTGTGTGGCAGTGCCCATGGCAACCGCTCCCATTGTAGCAATGACACAGCCCTCCTTATTTCCCACAATGAACCCAGAGTCCTGCCAACCTTCTCAGGGAGTGTAATCAGATTGTTCAAGCCACTGGCCCAGATATGGCCTGGCTGTCCTTTATTCAAAGTGCAATCACTAGGTTTCCTTTCATGCTGTGGGGACCCACGAACTTGAGGCCAAGAGATCTGCTGCCTGAATGACTCGAACTCAGTCAGGAAAGCAGCTGTTCCCTAACATGGCGGTGGCTCTTAGAAGCCTTACCAGCTTAAGAGTGAATCTGGGACCAGCAGTTAGTGTAATGGCTATGTCACTGAACTCCTATGTAGCCAACCGCGGTTCGAGTCCTGGACCTGGTGGCTTAAACTCACGCTGAGCGCATGTGCATGCGTGCCCATGATCCCAAGAGGAGAATAGAGAAGAGATTGCGGTGTGGCCAACTCCCCTGGGGGATGATTTCTCGCTTTCTATCTCTGTCTCTCTCTTTCGGGAGAGCGCACGTGCCTTATGGCAAAAATATCTCCAAAAGAAAAAGAAAAAAGAGTGAATCTCAGGGGTATGGGGGTGGGGGTGGGGGTGGCCCCATAGCCAAATGGCAGGGGACCTGGAGTTCACACAGCCAACTGCATGACTCAAATTCTAGACTCAACAGCTTGTAAAATATGCTGGGTACATGTGCATACATGCCTGAATCCCAAAAGGATGGAGAAATGGAGAAGGGATTGTTGTGCCCTTGCTCCATTGGGTGCTTTCTCCTTCTCTCTGACTGTCTGTCTATCTGTCTGTCTCTCTCCTGAGTGCCTTCTGGCAAATTAAAAAAGGAATGAAGCAAAGAGCCTGGAATTCCTCTTTCTGGCTTTGCTGACTAGACTGCTTAGACCAAAGGCATGCAGGCTACAGCACCTAAGCTCAGACACAGCCAGGCCTGTCCGTCTGCACACTGTCTAAATAGCTGTGACACAGTACAGGGCCCTCGGAGCCTACAGTATTTCCTACTGGGTCCTGCACAGAAGCAATCTACCGAACCCTGATTTAGACCAATTCTCTGATAGGAGGAAAGGAACAATGACCAAAAACATGCCCCAAATATTAAAAACCAATCATTTCATAAAGCATCTGAGCTGGCAAAACAGCAAGGAATTACCAAACCTAAACCAAGGAGTGAGCTAAGACTCAGAAATGTCGGGCAGCTCAGAAGCTGTTCTGCCCCAGGAGACTCATAGGTTTGGCAGACTCGAAGGGCAAGGACGGAATCAAAGTCCAGGCCCTCCCAAGAGAAAAGTTTAAAGAGAGCTGTCCCACATTAAGCAGCACTTAACTGCAGGACTCAATTTGAGAGGTAGACACCCCTTCTCTCCAGCTTTGCCGACAATTCTATAGACATCAAATTCCCTATATTATATCCCTTTCCACTTGAAATACCCAGAGTAGTTTCTGTCCTGTTTTCATGTATAGTATATGTATGTCAATGTAAAATGTATGTTTTATTCTAGGCTGTAGTTAAAAAAAAAAAGAAAAAAAATTACCTATCCAGCAATAATATTTTTAAAAGTGAGAGCTAATACTTTGTTGGAAACATTTTAAAGTCTCTCATTTCTTTACCACCTTTTAAGATATACAAGATCCAAAAAGGTATGTCTGATTTTACAGAAAATCTTTACTAGTTTTATAGAAGGAGTGTTTTAGGAGGAAGGATGGATTGTTTGTTTGTTTTTAAATGTTTGGATGTTGCATTTTGCAAATGCTTTCAAGACATTTACTATAATGAGAGACTGCCACAGGTCCTTACAGAAATGTCCAGCCCAAGGTCCATCCCGTGGTCAGGCTTAGCTGCACGCGGCCATTCAAAAGCTGTCTGCTATCTAATACACATGAAAGAAAAATCAGTGACAATCACCATCCACTTCTATCACTGTTTTTTTTTTTTTTCTTTTTCATGTTTTGTGAGACTGCTACAATTACAAAACCAGACATAGGCAACGAGGCAGGTTAATCATGGCTCTACCTGTTAGGAGCAAAAGTCCACATCCCCATTTCTTGGCTACAAAGTTATATGCTGAAAAAGTCATTACAAATTACTATAAACAAAAGCTCTGAAGCTCCCTAGTTCATATGCCATTCCACAAAATGAAGAAAAGTCATCTTGCTCTATTCATCTTCTTTTATGAAACAAGAGAATTCTTTAAGCAGGTTAACCCCTGGACAAAATATGTAAGAGTTAATGCTTGTATAACCTATTAAATACAAACACATGCTAGTACAACACTAAATAAAGCCTTTACATTGTTTTTCCAGGAAATGTTTTATTATATTAATAATACAATTTCACTATTTAAGTATCTAACTAGAATTTCCACTCAGTTTTAGGGGTTAAGGGTAAAAGAACAGCTGTCAAGTCTCAATCTTGCTCAGATACATCAATAGATTAAAAAAACAAAAACTGAGTGGAGAGAATCTGAGAGCAGAGAAAAAGGTGAACTGGCTCACAATGCTGTCATTCAGTATCTCGTTCTTGTATCTTTCTCCTAGGTGCTAGTTCATTTCAGAGTCCCACACAGGTCTCTTCTCCAGGCGTTTGTTCCTTCCCAGCTTAGTCGTCACTCTTCTGAATCCTGCAGTTACTGGCCCACAGATTTTAGCTGCGATCAGCATCAGAGAGAAAGGCAGTAGCAGGTGGCTACCTTCATCTTGGCCACATCTTCTCCAGTAACTTTCAATAAGGCCTTTAATGTCAGCAGCATAAATACATAAATTTTAACTTTTATTTTTAGAACAAGGTAAATATTCTAACTTGACTTAAGTAAATTGTTGCTAAGTTTTATCAGTTATAGAAGAGTTAGGTTAAGACCTCAACACGAGGGGCCAGCAGGTGGTGTAGTAATTGAGGCACTGGACTCCCACATGGCCAGCCGCAGTTCAAGTCCCAGACCTGGTAGTTTGTTTACTCACTTTCTCTCTCTCTCTCTCTCTCTCTTTTTCTCTCTCTCTGAGCTCATGTGTCCTGCAACAAATTAAAATAAAAAAAGAAATAATGATAAATAAAATTAAAGAATTAAAAATAAAAAGACTCCAACATGGAAAATGTAAGAAAATAATAGAGGAGAAGGCAGTGTCAGGAAACAGATTTCAGAAAGGAATTTGCCCAGAGAAAAGGAAAGGCATACCATGTGGTCAAGAGGACTGAAGAGAAAGTCAGTGCCAATAATCAGAAACCTCCAAAATTTTCCACTATGTGATAACAATATCACCATAGCCCCTTACAGATGAACTTTCATCCCCATGTTCTACAAAAAACAGACAAGCAGTCTATCCTGTGTTACAGGAATACTGTCAATATCACTTGCTCATCACTCATCTTGTCATCAAGCACCCCAATACAGAGGCAACATACCATGTTTTATTTAGAATGCAATTGAACAAAATAAGAAAACCACAGTACAATTTAGCCTATCCAGCAATAGTATCAGAACACCAGGTTGGGATTATCCCAGAAACACAGGTTAGTTCAGCTTTGGAAACTGGGAATTACATTAGCATATTAAGGATTATCATTCTATCACACAACTGTCCCAAAAGTACTAGCCACTACTTTAAAAAAAAGGCATATTCATATACATTATATATACATGTTTTATATATATTTTACATATATGTGTGTACACATGTGCTGTAATCCCTTCCCCTCCGTTCTCCTCTCAGGATTTTGGGCATGCACACCTATGCACCTGATGTGTTCTTCAGGCTGCTGGGTCTGGGACTCAAATCACAGAGTTAGTCATGTGCGATCTAGCACCTTAACCATCACATCATCTGCTGATCCAACGAGGCACAAATATTGGGTCCCTGGGAAAGTTGCGATGCATTTTTCCATAGAAAAACAGAAAAATACATCATGACTTTTCCAACAACCTAATACTAAAAAGATATCGGGGGCCAGCAAGTGTTGTGGCGGTTAAGGCGTGAGACTCCCACATGGCTAACAGTGGTTCAAATCTCAGATCTAGAAGCTTGCTTCCTCACTTTTCTCCTCTCTCTCTCTCTCTCTCATGAATGCACATGTCCCATGGTGAATTAAAAATAATAATAATAACAAATAAAAGTAAATAAATAATGCTTTAAAAAAGAAAAATCTGGGGGCCAGCAGGTGGCGTGGTGGTTAAGGGCGCTGGATTCCCACATGGTTGACCACAGTTCGAGTCCTGGACTTGGCAGCTTGCTTTCTCACTTTCTCTCTCCCTTGCCCTCTCTCCCTCTCTGGTCAAATTGAAATAAACAAATGAATAAATAAATGAATAAAGTTAAGTAAAAAATTTTTTTAAAAAATGATAAATCTGTCACTATTTGTAAATATTATCATTTACCTGAAAAATATAATCCATGAGAGTCAACAGACAAAATAATAGATTTAGAAAGTTCAGCATGACTGTCAGATATAAGATCAACATGCAAATTATCAATAACTTCCTGTATAACAGCAAAAATAATTACAATACGTCATAGGAAAAAGCAGGCTAAAATATCTAAGAATAATCCTAACAAGAAATAGGCAAGATTTCTACAGAGTAAACCATAAAAGTTTCCCGAATAATGTAAGAGACAACCTTAACAGATCATGTAATATTTTTCATGAAATATGAAAGCTGACTCCAAAATTTATACAAATAAGAAAATAAATGATAGAAGTCAAGAATACTCGCCCCCAAAAAATAAAGAAGTACTGAGTCTACCAGATGTTAGAGGATACTTTTAAAGAACTAAAGATTAAACAGTGTGGTAAAGACCTAGCTAAATTAACTTTGGTATAAGAGAATAATGGAGGGAGGCAACAGGTGGCATGGTGGTTAAGCTGTACTCCCACATGGCAGACACTGGTTCAAGTCCCAACCTGGTGGCGTGCATTCTCACTTTCCCCCCTCTCTTTCTGTCCCTCTCTGATAAGTGCAAATTAAATAATAATAAATAAATAATATTTTTATAAAAAGAGAGAATAACAAGGCGCCAGCAGGGCATGGTGGTCAACCCACTGGACTCCCACATGGCCCCACCACATTCCCCTCTCGTCTCAGGCTTTTAGACATGCAAACATATGGGCCTGGTGTATTTTTCAAGCTGCTAGGTCCAGAACTTGAAGCGTGCAGTCAGCCATGTGTGATCCAGTTGCCTTAACCACCATTTCATACTCTTTATTGAGAAGCAGCTGTTATCTTCTTGTCTCGGAAGTCATTGGTCCTAGAACTGTCAGCTTACTTGCTCAATTTCTTGGTCTTCCTGTCTCTGATGAGCGAGCATGCACGGTATGACTTTTAAGCCCCTGGGTCCAGGAGTTGAACCGTGTCAACTGTGGGAGTACGGCAACATAACCATTACTTCACCTGCTGGTCCCACTAATCAGAATTCTAAGACAATTCAAATAGTAAAAGAATAATCTATTTAATAAATTGTACTGGGACAACTGAATAGCTATGTGTAAGAGTCAAAGAGTCAAACTAGATCCCTACCCCATACCACACACAAAGATTTAACTGTAAGCCTTAAATTGTGCTGGGACATTGTTATTTAAAAACTAACATATTTGCTATGGCCAAAGTGTTTGCAATAAGCAATAAAATGAGAGAACCCATTATAAACAAGGATTATATTTTTTTTTAAAAATTTGTGCTGGGACAACTGAATATTTACATGCAAAAGAGTGAAACTAGATCCCTATCCTATACCACACAAAAAAACTAACTCGAAATAGATCAAAGTCTTAAATGCAAGAATTAAAACTACAAAACTCTCAGGGGAAAAAAATATGCGTGTGTGTGTGTTGACAAATCTTAGTAACCCTGGATTTGGCAATGGTTTCTTAGATATGACACCAAAAAGACAGTTAACAACAGCAACAAAATTAAACAGATAAATCTGATATCAACAAAATTTAAAACTTCTGCATTTTAAGGGTATCATCAAGAAAGTAAAAAGGCAACCTACAAAACTGGAGGAAATATCTGCAAGTCATGTATCTGCTTAAAAAAAAAAATTGAATTCAAAGGCAGGCGTGGTGGCATATGTCTATAATCCTAGTGAATCAGAAGGCTGGGGCAGTCCTGTGATCTAGCCATTTGGGGAGAAAGGAAGATGTCCCACTGATAACTGGGCCTCCAGCATCCAAAACTCGCGTGAACAGCCCTTCTTCAAGAGGCAGACAGCTCCATGGCTCCTGTGATCTAGCCATTTGGGGAGAAAGGAAGATGTCCCACTGATAACTGGGCGCCCAGCATCCAAAACTCGCGTGTTTGGGAAGAAACCGACCATCCACCAGATGACTAGAAATCGCTGCAGGACCACAAGAAATATGGGGAAGCAGGAAAATACCTCTCCCACACGGGAAAAGGATAGCTCCTCTTTATCCACACACAGTTCAATGGAAATCATGGAAATGTCTGATAAAGAATTCAGAACATTCATAATGACAAAGCTAACAGAGATGGAAGAGAAGAGAGACAAGGAACTGCTGAAGAGAAAGGAGAAAGGAGTTGAAGAGTTCCAGGAGGTAAGGAAATTCATGCAAGATCTAAAAGAGGAATTTCACACTTTACAAAAGAATCAGATGGAACTGTTAGAGATGAAGGCTATAATACAAGAAGTCAAAATCTCCCTTGAAAGTATTAAAGGCAGACTAGATCATACAGAAAATAGAATTTCTAATGTAGAAGAGAAAATGGTTGGCCTAGAAAAATCCACCGCGAAGACTGAGAAAATGGCCCAAAAATTTGAGAATAATATGCGAGAAGTACTAGATACCATCAAACGTCCAAACATCCGGATAATAGGCATCCCAGAAGGTGAAGAGACTCATAAGGGCATTGATAATCTATTCCATGAAATCTTACAAGAAAATTTTCCAAACCTGGAGAGGCACTCAAAGATTCAGTCCCAAGAAATACAGAGGACCCCAAATAGAATCAACCCAAGAAGATCTTCTCCAAGACACATTATAGCCAGATTGACCAAAACCACAGACAAAGACAAGATACTAAGACTGGCAAGAGAAAAAAGGCAAGTTACCTACAAAGGGTATCCCATCAGACTAACGGCAGACCTCTCATCGGAAACAATGAGAGCGAGGAGAGAATGGGAAAATGTATTCAAAGTATTAAGGGAAAAGCAATTTCAACCGAGAATTCTGTACCCAGCAAGGTTATCGTTCATTTGGGAAGAAAAGACACGAACTTTCCCAGATAAACAAAACCTGAAAGAATTTACCAGCACCAGACCGGATCTCCAAGAAGTTCTTAAGGGAGTGCTATGTCAGTAAAATTAAATGCAGACACACAGAAATAAGAGTTCAGAAACTAAGAAAATGGGCAACTTAATTGTAGGGCCAAAAGCTGGAGTTGAGTATTACATCCCAGATTTCAATCTGGAACATCGAACCTCAACAGATACAGAAGAAAGATTAAGTACATGAGACTGAACTGATGAAACAGTATTCTACGACTTGACTAAAATATTGCTGCTTTTCTTCTAAGCTTTGTTGTCTGGTTTTAAGGACTTTTGTCCTGTCTTCAGCTATCAATAGATTCATGTTCCGACTATTTGAACAGAATACTAACCTGTTTCTAGGCTTTAAGTTTCAAAGAAATATCCTTACCAGTTCAAAACTGCTTTTCTTGAAACCATCGGCTGATCTTGCTATTGAAAGTAGTTAGATTACTTATGATATTGTGTGACCAACGAAATGTTGGGGGAAAAGGGATTGAAGACAACTGTAGACAGCAGAGATAGTGTAATAAGAGAGTGGAATAGGGCAGAGGGCTAGACATGGGGTAAAAAAACATATATATGAAAGTAGAAATGGAATATTATGGATGATAACATGCATTATTAAGCCACTATATAGTATATTCTAGATGGGAAACCACATTTAGAATGTTGTGATGATGCTCAGGGAATGAATGTAAATTAATAAAAAAAAATTTTTCAGAAGAAAAAAAAAAGGCATTAGAAATACCTATTTGATGACTGCAGTTAAGCTATATAGCCCTAGTTAGGTGCTACTTTACAGTATGTTCATTCTATTCACTGAGGTTTATGCCTAAAGTCAGTCTTGTGTTCATGGATATGTACATATCAGCTGTGCTTGCTATTGAAAATATTTAGATTTATTAAGATATTTAGTGAAACAATAAAATGGGGGAGGCATGGAGGGCAACAATAGATACCGGACACAGTGTGGGAGGGGGGTCGGAGATGGCGGAGGGTGGGATAGGGAATCAAGGATGGGAAAAAAGGCAAAATATACAGAAAACAAGAAATGGAAAATGATTTGTTGACAATAACACATATGTTGATGTGCTTGGTTGGGCCAATATACAGTGTATTCTCAATGGAGAGATCTCGTTTTGTATGCTATAATGATGTACAGTGAATGAATGTAAATAAAGAAAAAAATGTGTTAAAAAAAAAAAAGAACTAAAAAATAAAAAAAATAAAAAAATAAAAAAAAAAAAAAAGAAGGCTGGGGCAGGAGGATTGCAAGTTGAAGGTTGACCTGGGCAATGCAAGAGACCCTGTGTTAAGAAGAGCTGAGCATGGAAGCACATACCTGTACTCCCAGCTGAGAGTCTTAGACAGAAGAATTAAAATAATAATAATAATGATATCTAGAATTTACAAAGAACTCTTTAAATAATAAAGAGACAAAGAGACAAGGCGGGGGTGGAGTGGTAGCACAGAGGTAAAACAAAATGCTCTATGAGGGTATCCCACATGGGAAAGTTGCTGGTTCAAGTACAGAGAGCTCCCTGAGTATGTCCGCTACATACCTGCTTATGATCCAAGGTTGGCTGAAGGCTGGGGTGCAGATCACAGCATCAGGATCTGTTGAAAGCCTCTCCACCCCACCCCACCGACTTTCTCATCCATAGAAGAAATAAATAAGCTTTTTTAAAAAAAATTTTTAAGAAGTGGGACACCAGCAGGTGGCATGGTGGTTAGGGGTGCTGGACTCCCACATGGCTGACCATAGTTCAAGTCCTGGACTTGGCAGCTTGCTTTCTCACTTTCTCTCTCTCTCACTCTGTCCTTCTCTGGTCAAATTAAAATAAGTAAAGAAAGAAAGTTAAATAATTCTTTAAAAAAAGAAAAAAAAATTTAAAGAAGCAAAGGACTTGAATAGACATTTCTCCAAAGAAAAATGACCAAATGACCAATAAGCATATGAAATAATCCTCAATAGCAATAGCCATCAAGGAAATGCAAATCAAAACCACAATCAGATACCGTTTCACATTGCACATGGATAGCTGGAATCAAAATTCCAGATAATAGTGAGAGTGAAGACATGGAGAAAGTGGAACCCTTATACAATACTTTTGGGAATGTAAAATAGTACAGCTGCTGTGGAAGATAGTTCGGTGGCTCCCTGAAAAGTTAAACATAAAACTACCACATGATCCATAAATGTCACTCTAAGGTATACAGCCAAATAAATTGAAATAGGTATTTAAACAAACACTGGTATCCACATGTCTGTAAAAACACTATTTATCACAGCCAAAAGGTAGAAAACCCAAAGACATATCCAACTGATGAATAAGCAAAAATGGTAAAGATACACATATAGAGGACCATTACTCAGCACTAAGGAGCATGCTAGGTGCCAGCAGCAGTTGTTTCATACATTCATCTATCAGCGTCTTCCACGCTTAAATGAGATCCCCACTTGAATTCTAGGGATTTCATTCAGTTCACCAGATCCTACTGAGTTCAATCAGACACTAGTAGTGCTTTATGTACCTTTGTACATTAATAATCCCCATTTCAATTTTTTAAAATATAAACTAAATCTCTTGTGCCTAATGCTTAAAAAAACTCAACTACCCAGAAAAGGATACATGACTGTCTTCTTTAGAAAAAGACTCTATACATGGATGCAAGAGAGAGAGACATGAGAACGGGTGCTGGAAGAGCAATGAACGTGGGAGATCCCTATGATTCAGGAGGCCAGAAATTTCCACCTCTAGGTGGTGGTGGTGGTGGCATAGGTTATGCAGCTAATCTTGGAGTTCCACCTGCAACCATGAGTGGTTTCATGACAGCAAGCGATATGGTAAGCATGATTGATGTTGGCTGACAATGCAGTGCACATTCTTCACGTGGATATTTGTTGCCAAGACATCACATAGCACAAGCCAACCAAATGGGAAGCCACAGGTCATGTGACAAAGTATCTAGGATCAGGTGACCTGTGTTCAGAAAACAAGGAGGAAGGCAAAGAGGAATGGACAATGTATTTCTCATTAATAAAGACATTTAAAAACCTTAAAAAAAAAAAAAAGAAAGAAAAAGACTCTAAATTACCAGTATTGATAAATAATGAGAAATAGGTTCACAACAAAGTATTAAAGTGCTTAAAAAAAGATATTTCAATTCTTACTAATCAACAACAAAAAGAGAAAGAACCCAGTTAAAAACTGGGTAAAGAGGGACCAGCAGTTGGCATAATAGCTATGTTGCTGGACTCCCATGTAATCAACTACAGTTCGAGTCCCGGACCCAATTAAACTCACACTGGGCGCGTGTGCATGCATGCCCAAGATCCCAAGAGGAGAATGGAGGAGAAGGGATTGCAGTGTGCCATCCCCTCTGGGGGTTGATTTCTTGCTTTCTGTCTCCCTGTCTTGAATGCACCCAATAACAAAAAAAAAAAACCCCACAAAAAAAAAAAAAAAAAAGAATAGATAAAATGAAACATCTCCACATAATAGAATATTAGTTAGCGATAAAAAGGAATAAAGTACTGATCCATGTAATGACAAGAATAAACCTTGAAAACATGCTAAGTGAAAGAAGCTACCTATCTGTTCTTCTTTTTTTTTTTTTTTTTTGAGAGGTTTTGCTACAGGGTGCATACACTTGCCAAAGAGAAGACAGAAAGCGAGAAATCACCCCCACAAAGAGGATGGCCACACCGCAGTCCCTTCTCCATTCTCCTCTCGGGATTTTGGGCAGGCACACAAACGTGTCCAACATAAGTTTCAAGCCACCAATCTGGGACTCAAACCACGGCCAGTCACATGGGAGTTCAACGCCTTAACCACTACATACTTGCTGGCTGTAAGACCACATATCTTATGACAACTATATGAAATGTCCAGAACAGGCAGAAATTATAGAGCACAAAGCAGATTAATAGTTGCCTGGGGCTGGAGGCATGAGGAAAAATGGGAAATGACTGCTAACGGGTAAGAAGTTGTTTTTTGTTTGTTTGTTTGTTTTTTGAGGGGGAGCAATACAAATATTCTAAAAGCAATTAAAAATAATAACAGGGGTGACAGTAGGTGGTATGGTGGTTGGGGGGTTAGACTCCCAAAGGGCTAACCCTAGTTCAAGTCCTGGACCTGGTGGCTTGCTTTCTCACTCTCTCTCTCTTTCTCTCTCTGGTTAGCACATGTGACCTATGGTTAAAATTTTGAAATAAAAAAAAATTTTAATGACAATACTAGGTTTGTTTTCTTTAAAGAACTATTTTTTAAATCAATCAATCTATCTATCTATCTATCTATTATCTATCTATCTTATTTGACCAGACAGGGATAGAGCAATAGAGAAAGGTAAAGTGAGAAAGCAAGCTACCAAGTCTGGGACTCGAACCACAGTTGTCCATGTGGGAGTCCAGTGCCCTTGACCACCACATCACCTGCCAACTCTGACAATACCAGGTTTTGACAACTATGTAGAGCAACTAGAACCCTCATGCATTGCTGATGAAAATGCACAATGATACAGCCACTTAGAAAACCAGTTTAGCAGTTTTCTAAAAAAAATTAAGTATATCCTTACTTCAAGATCCAGCGATCTTAGTCCTGGGAATTTACTCAAGAGAAATGAAAGCACAACAAGACGCATACAAAAGTATTTACAACCTATTCATAATAGCCCCAAACTGGAACTAATTTAAATATCCAGAAATGGATAAATGTATGATAATTTCATGCAAAAAGTTCCATACAAATGAAAAAAATGAAGGTGGCAACATGGTCACCTCACTGAGATAAGGTGAGCTCAACCTCCTACTAGTCTGCCATGAGCCTCAATGAATCACTGAAGCTCGCTGGGTCTCAGTTTCCTCATATGTAAAACAACATATCAATCCCTAAATCCCTTTTCACCCTTCAAGTCTATCAAGTTTATATAGAAGTTTATATAGTAGTCTCCATGTATCTGTAAGGGATACACAGATCATATTCAATACTATATATACTATAATTTTTCCTATATACACATACCTATGATAAACTTTAATTCAAAAATTAGGCACAGCAAGAGATAAGCAACAATAACAACAAAATATAAGCTTCATAACATACTGTAATAAAAGTTAAGTGGGGGCTAGAGGTGGCATAGTGGTTAAGCCATTGGACTCCCATATGGTCAACTCCAATTCAAGCTTCGTAACCAGAGGCTTGAAACACACCGGGCAAGTGTGTGTGTGTGTGTGTGTGTGTGTGTGTGCTCAAAGTCCCGAGAGGAGAATGGAGGAGAAGGGATTGTGGCATGGCCATGCCCCCTGCAGGGGTGATATCTCATTTTCTATCTATCTCTGTCTCTCTTGCGAGCATACGCACTCCACAGCAGAAATCTCTCCAAAAGAAAAAAAGATTAAGTGAATGTGTTCTTACTCTGTCTCTCAGAACATCTTACTATACAGTATTTACCTTTTTCGGGGGGGGATGGGGGAGAGGTTTTATGCTATAGGGCACGTGTGCTCGCCAGAAAGACAGAAAGAGACAGAGAGACAGAAAGCGAGAAATCCCCCCCTGGGGGGATGGCCACACCGCAATCCCTTCTCCTCTAGTCTCCTCTCGGGATCTTGGGCACACACGCACACGCACCCGGCGTGAGTTTTAAGTCACTGGGTCCGGGACACGAACCGCGGTCGACTACGTGGGAGTCTAGAGACATAGCCATTACGCTAACTGCTGGTCCCCCAGTATTTACCTATTTTTGAAGGTAACTGAAACCATGGAAAGTGAAACCACAAATAAGAGAAAACTACTGTAATTCCAGTTGGTTGAAAACCTAGTATTGAGTAGTCACAGAAGAAATAAAAACAGACTACTGTAATTCCAGTTGGTTGAGAACCTAGCATTCAGTAGTCACAAGCAGAAATAAAAACAATGCGGGTGGAATTCTACTAAAAAAAGTAATTCAGACTCCCAGAGAGCTATTTGTAAAGACTAGCAACCTCTCACCCCCAAGAGTTTAATGACAAAAATACCACTGCCAGAGCAGTAAATTTCTGAGCAAAATACCATTGGTATGAAGCATTTTGGCTCTGAGCAAGTTCTCAAACCATAAAGTTCATAACCTCATTTGATGTTTTATAAAGTTGTGGGCTAAATGCCCAGGTAATTCATATCTGATCTTCGAGTGTACAAAAGACGGAAACGAAGAGCCATCGGCAGCCTGGTCCAAACCGTATCGCTCTGCTCCCTTCCACAAGTCCTGCCTATGCAAAGTGCAGGCCTCCTTCAGTCTAGATGCCTCACTGGGTAACTGTCAGCAAAGCCCATGAAAACACAGGGATGAGAAAGGTGTACTTTAGAACTTGGAACCAACCAAGTAACTCATCACACATGCTCTGAAGGAAGAAATGGCTGTCACCCATCACTGCATGACAGATTGCCGTTGCTAACATTGAGCAGTTTGGCCCACAAATCTGAGGTCTTCCACCAACATCAACATTTACAGTATGAGAGCAGATGCCAAAAAGTACTGGGAGATTCCTTATATGGTGCTCCACCACACAACACTGCGCACGCTGAGCCCCCACTGACTCCCAGGATGTCTCTCAAGCCTGCTGTGCAAGAGGTGAGAACAGGTGCAACTTCTGTTCACCTATTCCACTGAGTAATCAGACACAGGAAGCCCAGGGGTGAGTCTCTTCCATGACTGGCTGGCCCAGTGATAGTGCAGGTGACCCTGGAGCTCTGATGGATCTGTCTACCCTCACTTCGGATCCCCAGCACTGAAGGGCTGCTGTGAATCTGATACTAAGGTACTTTTTTAAATGGAAAAGTACTTTGCAAGTGTAAGGAATTCTTATTAACGAGGGGAAGTGAGAAGAGTTCTGCTGACAAGTCAACTAAGAGAGTGCACGCTCATCTTCCCGGCTCACCCCCATTCCACGGTATTACAGAGCAGAGGGGCAGCCAGTCCATCAGAGCTGCCCCACGCCCACCAGACACTAGACAGGCTCTTGCGTAACAGTTACTTTTACATGGTCTCCGTGTCATATGGCTCAGTGGCTAGGACAGAAACAGAAATGCTAAACATCTCCTTTAGTGAGACTAGAGAGGGAAAGA
>NW_006205068.1:2554025-2580559 GCF_000334495.1 Tupaia belangeri chinensis | reverse complement strand
GGAAAGAGAGGGGAAATCGGACAGAAAGGGAGGAAGGAAAGAAAGAAGACCTGCTCAACCAATAGCTACACCCTCCTTGTATTTCAGCCCTTCCAAACCGACAAGGAGCAAGCAAGTTGGTGTCAGTCCAGTGACCCTAAACACCCCGTCTCTAAAATGGAATCTTCATAACACTTCAAAGAAGGAAACTGGTCCTGGAGGAGTTTAAATAAGTAGAAGACAGTACTCTAAAATCCAGGATCACTGAGAAATGTTTCTAAAACTAAAAAACAAATAGATGGGCAAACTCTAAGGGCATCATTGGAGAAGAAGAGAGGTCTGTCGACTCCAAAACCTCCAGTACCATTAATCTCTCACTTAGCAGAAATGAGGAAGAGGGAAACAGCAGATGCACCTCTAAGACCAGCAGCCAGTCAAATGGAACCCGTTACCAAGACACTGAGTAAGGCATTTTGAAATGACCCTTCCTCCTGTCTGGGGCCATCAACCACCACCTGCTTCTCTAGTATGTCAGGCTTGCAAGGGTCTCTGGAATTGTGAACGAAGCCAACAAAAAAGGGAACTACGAGACCCTAATTGCCTGGGCTTTACCCATGCCAGACAAGGCACCAGGAGCAGGAACCTGGACTAGGAAGACGGGTACAAGCCTCAGTCAGCTTCCTGTACCAAACCCACAGGCCTGAGTGGGAACGCAAACTCTATGGAAACCGCTCCCCAAGGGGCAATGAAGTTTCCACACTTGGGGACACTTCAACTATCTTGGCGTAAGCACAGAGCACTAGGCTGTGGGAAGCTGCTGCACAGACCCAGGGAGTGGCCGGCTGACCCAGTCTCTACAAATGAATGTTTCTGGGAGGACAACACAGTGGCTCAAGTGGGGACAGAGGCTTCTCTACTGTGGACTCCAGAGGTTCATCCAGGAGCCACTGGGGGGCAGGCAGGAAGAACAGCACAGTACTTTTCCACAAATTCCCTGGCTAGTGGGATGCTGCTTTCCAGGCCACATCAACCTTCCCTTCTCATAGGCTTAGGATCAGCTTTCCATATTTTTTCTTTAAAAGAAAAAAAGCTTGATATCTCTTTTTCATAATTTCCCATGAGAATAAGAGTGCGTGAAGAAAAAGGTTTATTAGCAAAGACAAGCATATGTTTTCAGGGGAGAAGAGTCCCCATTTGATTGGGAGACTGGCTCCTGGAAATACAGAACAGAGCCCTGAAACCACAGTACTAAGTCACAAGAACCAATCTGAAAATCTTTCCAATACCTGGAAACTAGCCCCAGACTCACATGCACCTTCCAGAAAATCCAACAAAATGCCACTCCCTTTGAAAGGAGTGTGGCTGCCGACCCCTGCTGGCCAGTTCGGGCTCCACGCCCATGACCAAATCCTTGCACAGACCAACAGCTACCTGGCTTACCCAGCCACTTCCTCCAAACCTGCTCCCCACTGCGTAAGTTGGGTAAGCCTGAGACTGCTCGCCCTATGGCAAGGACTGACTCTCAATACCTGTGGCCTGAAAACTAAGAGAAGTGTGTGTGAATGAACCAGTAACTGTATGTTACAAACCAAACAAAAATCCAGGCATCAAAAGAATGGAAGGACTGGCAGGTGGCATGCTGGTTAAGGTGCTGGATACTCCCACATGACTGACCATGGTTCAAGTCCCAGACCTGGTGGCTTGCTTTCTCACTTTCCCTCTCTCTCTCTCTGTGTGTCTCTCTCTGGTCAAATTAAAATAAATGAATAAATAAAATTAAATATTTTTTAAGTAGAAGGAAACATACCCAAAATGCTTTCCTCTTTTATTTTAATGAGCATGTAATTTAATAATGAAAAATTACTTAAATTATTTATTGGAGGGGGTAGAATTGTGCTATAGGGTGCGTATGCTTGTTGGAAAGACAGAGACAGAGAGACAGAAAGCAAGAAATCACCCCATGGGGAGATGGCCACACCTCAATCCCTTCTCCTCCATTGTCTTCTCAGGATTTTGGACATGCACGCACACATGCCCAGTGTGAATTCCAAGTCACCGAGTCCGGGACTCAAACCACAGTAGACTACATGGAAATCCAGCACCTTAATCACCACACCACCCACTGGTCACCAAAATTAAACTCTTAAAAAGAATACTTGTGTAGAAATTTTAACCTTTGTCCCTGCTCACCAGAAACCAAGGCTATTGTGAATTCTGCCAGTGACCAGCAGCCTGCAAGCAGAGATCAGGCAAGAGGGTTAAGAATGGAAATCTGGGCCGCGCTGCAGTGGTGTAGGCAGGAGAGCACAACTATGCAATATTGAAGCAAGGTGGAAGGCACTGAGATCGGATTCTGGTCAACGTGAACAAGCTGGACATATGTGGTGACGCTGGCTGGAAGGCTGGAGGTTAGGGCTGGACGTGGTAAGATTATGTCAAGGGTGGCCCCTACGCTCACTCTCAGTGATAAGGAAAAAAAGAAAAACAGGGAAAGAAAGCTAGTTTACAATTAAATTAACATGAAGCTCATTCAAAAAATAAATAAATAAATAAACTGGAGGAGCCTAGAAAAAGGAAAGTGTTGATAGAAACAGCCAAAAAATTTACACTAGTGAGGCTCTGTGGAATCCAGCTATGCTGAACACTGAACAGGAGCCTGAAGAGCTCTTGGGAAACCAGAACCTTTAAGTTCCTGGTGGAAGAACTGACACAACAGGGGCACTCAGCCCAGGGGAGTGCATTTAATAGCCTGCTAACAGACTGACTGCAGAAACTCAGGAAAATGTCACTGTTCCTGACTTGATGCTGTACAAGCAAGACTTCCACGAAGAGAAGTCCAGATGCCTAGAGCTCAAGGCTTGTAGGAATTTAGCCAGAGCCCAGGACTAGATGGGGTCTTGAGTCCTGCCTGGCTTCTCCCAGTCCCCATGAGTGGTCGTAGCCATGAGAAGACCCTCCACAACACAGCCAAAGACCTGCTTTCAGCACATACTCTGTGTTCATCCCCATCACCTCACAGCTCCTGGCCTGTCACCAGCCACTGATGTGTCCTGCCCATTAGTTCGCACCATCTCCCAAAGGCTCAGAGCTTCCTGACTGGACAGAACCTGAGTGATGACCTAACTGGTGGCCAGCATTCATCTACCTGGGTAACGGACTGAGGGACATCAGGACATCCCAGCACAGGTGTTCTCAAGGAGTCCACTGCCAAGGATGGAACCTGTTCTTAGTTAATCTCTTATACAAGTCCGGTGGTTTCCAATCTATTTTCAAAAAAAAAAAAAAGATAAAGGACCTAAGCATGCTGTTATTTAATGGCAGGTCTTCAAAACTAAATTTTGATATGTGTTAAAAATCATAAACAGGGACCAGCAGTTAGCATAATGGCTATGTCGCTGGACTCCCATGTAGTCGACCGTGGTTCGTGTCCCGGACCCGGTGGCTTAAAACTCACGCTGGGCGCGTGTGCATGCGTGCCCAAGATTCCAAGAGGAGAATGGAGAAGGGATTGCGGTGTGGCCATCCCCCCTAGGGGGATGATTTCTCATTTTCTGTCTGTCTGTCTCTCTCTGTCTGGCGAGCGCATGCGCCCTATAGCAAAAACCTCTCCAAAAAAAAAAAAATTATAAACAGTCTGCAGGTGGCATGGTGGTTAAGAGCACTGGACTCTCACATGGCTGACCACAGTTCAAGTCCCAGAACCGGTAGCTTGCTTTCTCACTTTCTCTCTGTCTCTCTCTCTGTTTAAATTACAATAATTAATTAATTAATTTTTAAAAAAGGAAAGAAAAAAATCATAAATAGTCTTAAAAGTGTTCAAGGACTTAAGCAACATGGTTACAAAAAACCTTCCATTCCTATTTATTTATGTGAATAGGATTACTTAGCACTTATATCTAAAAATGAAAAGCAAACAAAACCAACACTAAACCCTGTCTCCTTCAAGCTGTAAGTAATATTCATCCACAGATGCATGAATTACAAAGGCATATAGAAGAAAAGTTTTAATACTCAGAACTTGGTGAGTAACAAAATTTTTAAATTTTTAAATATGTATTTTTGTGACAGATGAGCACTATGGGATAAACAAAATACTTTAAAGAATAAAAATACATAACATTAGGAAAAGAAATTGTTCAGGTATTTTTTTTAAGTGAATGATGGCAGGTTTTATAATCACATCGTTATGTATAATCCAAACCACACAGTCTAAAAAGTAATGTGAATAGTTGATTTTCAAACCCTCAATATTTGTACTATGCTAAATATAAACATTTTTAGATGTGAATTTTTAAATATAGGTCCCAGACCACATCCCATACATGCGTCATTGTGAGGAGCAATCTTCTCTTGTGCGTATAAAGCACCACCCCTCCTTTATGAAAGCATAGGACCCTCACCTCTTGGATGCGTCCATGGAGCCACCTAGTCCATCAAGGTCGTCCATAAAACATGGCACCCAAATCAGCAGACTAGATTCAGTGGCTCAAGAAAGGCAGTAATGGTAATCCATCCTACGATTTACTAAAAGTCTCCTTTTGTCCCACAATTGTTTTTAAAAGGCACTGAGTATACCCAGGTGTAACCTGCTCCAACCTCAGCTCCATTCAGAGGAGCCGCTGAGTCGCTTAACTCTCCCTCCAGGATCAGGAATCAGAGCAGACCTGGGAAGGATGACGCCAGGGTGACGGAAAAAAGCCTTACCTTGGGGCCAGCTTCCTCCTCCTCTGACTTGGCTTCCAGAGCCTGCACTATCTCTTCTGCTGAAGTCTTCTTCCGTTTTTTGTTCTTTTTTCCTTTCACTTCAGAAACTTTTCTCTTCTGTTTTGCCATTCTGCAACAAAGGAAACTGCTATTGTAAATACAAACGAAACGAGAGATCTTAGGCCATATAACATTTGTAAACAAAGGGGGGGGGGCAATGATACTCTCCTGTTATAAATGCAAAAGTGTTTTAGAAAATAAGCCAAATATATAAAAGTTAAAAGAAAGTCAAACATTCTAGTTTGTTGTCCGTAGGTATCCAAACACCTGTGGACTTACAGACAACCAACTTAACTTTGGTGTATTTCCCTTTTTTTCTGCATATTTTTACTTAACATAGCTGCAACCATTCATAGATTATATATTCTATACTTCTAACTTAACGTGAACATAAAGCTTTAAGATCAAGAGAAATACCATGTTTAGTGACATTATTCCAATTTTCCAAAGGTGAAAATCAGTCTATTCCTAATTAGTGAATATTCTGAGTTATTTTTGTTTACTATTGATAGTACAGACTAACTCATACTCCCCCATCAATTAGGGAAGCTGTAGCACTTCCTGGGATATATGACAGTCACACACTTTCTCTCCCCACCCCAACACCAGGGCATCTGGCCACAGGCAGAGGAGCTCAAGGACCATAAGGAGTCCAGAATGTCTCTCCTACCATGCTGAGGTGCCCGCCAGAATATTTATGAGGACTGATGAGAAATCCAAGATGTATCTAATGAGGCCTATTTTCTCAAGCACAGCAATATCAAAACTCCACACATGCGAACAGAAAGAAGTCCATGAATTGTAACTTCCTTTGTGGAATTGTGCAACGAAGGAACCGTGAGCAGTACCTGAGTCTACCAGAAGAACCTGGACACACCTTGGAGGGTTGTGGTGGGAGCCCTGGATCCAGGGTACAAGGACAAGAGCTGATTCAAGGAGGGGGAAGCAGGAACTGAACCAACTCCTGCTGTTGCAGTGAAACATACCTGCAGTCAAAGCAGAAAAAGCAGCCCAGCCCCTCTCTCAACCATCCTTACTCCCCACTCTACTCCTTTCATCCTCCACTAGCTTTCAGCTTCCTCCTTCTCTCCCCATCGACAGAACCTAAGAAAGATGAAAACAGAGTCCTGGAAGCTACAATGTAAGCCTCATGAAACAAAATACAAAAGGTGCTTTTGGAGCTAAGGGACAATAATAACCAGCACACAAGCAAACATATACCACTTTTCGTTACATATTATCTTTAGTAGAGACACTCATACATTCATCAATAAAGGAATAAATCGGGACCAGCAGGTAGTGTGGTGCTTAAGGCGCTGGACATTCCCACATGGCCAACTACGGTTCAAATCCTGGACCTGGTGGCTTGCTTTCTCAATTTCCATCTGTGTGTGTGTGTGTGTGTGTGTGTGTGTGTGTGTGTGTATGGTAAAATTAAAAAATAATGACTGAATAAATAAAAAATAAATAAATAATTCTAAAATAAATAAATAAAGGAATAGATAAATTGGGGCTAGCAGGTGGCATGCTGATTAAAGTGCAGGACTTCCATATGACCAACCACAGTTTGAGTCCTGTGGCTTGAAAATCACACTGGGCACATGACCAAAATCGAGAAAGGAGAATGAAAGAGAAGGGACTGCAGTGTGGCCATCTCCCTTGGAGGGTAATTTCTCTTTTCCCCTTTCTTGGTCTTTCTCTGGTGAATGCACATGCACTATGGCAAAACTTAAAAAAAAAAAAAAAAAAATCAGTGAAATTCTTTTTTAAAAAAATGCATACCCAAAATCCTGAGACGAGACTGGAGGAGGAGGGATTGCACCATGGTCATCCCCCCTGGGAGGGGGGTGATTTCTCACTCTGTCTCTTTCTCTGGTGAGCATGCGCACCCTGTAACAAAAACTAAAATAAATAAATACACACACACATATAGAATATACACATATACACGATATTTATAAGGCCTAATATTTTATTATTTCTTACAAGAGGGAGCAAATAAGGGTGAAAGAAACAGCATTTCCAATAGGTCTTGATGCCACAATTCTCTCCCAACCTTCAGCCAGTCCTAAATCATGGGTACATTCCTTTCACTCAGTGAGGTCTCTGCACCTGAATCAGGAATATTCCCATGTGGGACTGCCTCGTAGAGTGTCATGTTTTACAACTGTGCCACCATCTGGTACCTCAGCTTCTATTTTTTATTTTAGCTTACTGCTAGAGGGCATATGCTCTCACCAGAGAGAGAGAGAGAGGCACCTGCCCAATGGAGTGTGATCACTCTACAATCCTTCTTCTCCATTCTTCCTTCCCATCAGGAGCTTGGGCACCCATGCATATACATCTGGCATGTTTTTTAAGCTACCAAGTCCTGGATTCAAACCATGGTGAGCCATGTGGAATCTAGCTTCCCTAATGACTACACTAAGAGCCAGCCCTAGGCTTTTATGAGGGGTTATGGGAAGATAGAGATGTTTAGAAAACTGTTTTCTTGTTTTTAAATTGCCAGAGGGTGCACATGCTTGCCAGAGAGAGACCAAGAAAGGCGGAGGTGATGCAACAATTGTTTCTCCTTCCTTTCTCCCTCCTTTTGGATTTTGGGCAGGTATACATACACATGTGCCCAGTATGTTTTTCAAGCCAGCAGGTCCAGAACTGAAACCATGCAGTTGGCCATGTGGGATCTAGCTACCTTAACTACCACACCACCACTTGGCCCAACAGTGGTTAATTTTAGAAAGGATGATCAGAATGGAAGGGCTCAGGAGTCATACACACATCGGAGCCCAAATCTTGTTCTAAATATCTACTCTGTGAGAAAAGACCACAGGAGTATAGCACAAGCCTAGGACCCCAGGCAAGGCCAGAAACCAAAGAAACAGTCAAATAGCAAAAGGCCTTTCAGGATGACAGAGCTGGCACCAAGGACTCCCATGTCCTGTATAAGTTGTCACTGATTATAGTAACTGAAAGAATATTACTACTATGGGATCAAAAAATTCAAGCTCCTCATTCTTTAATTAAGCCTTATCTTTAAAAAGTATCTGAAGCCAGGGAACTACAAATTTCAATTAACAGTATAATAAGAAAATCTTGAAAGATCAAGAGACTGTTGACACAGGGACTCTGAAAAGACAAAGAACTGTGCCATTCAATTACCTTGTTAGAGAAATCAGAAAAGTTTAGCAAATATTTACATACCAGGTACTATAAAAGTTAAGTTAAATCTATATTCATTTTGTAAGTTATCATTAAAAACTTTAATCACTAAGTCTATTTGTTGAAAGGGGAAAAAGACTTTTCTATATTATAGAAAGGTTTCTTTAATAGTTTTAAAAGATGGTGACTCATAACTTTGAGACAATGAATGTTTGTCATAGAGGACGACATTTACTTTCATTTATGGTCAATTGATTTACAACAAGGGTGCCAAGACAATTTACTCTTTTAAAAGAATAATCTTTTCAACAAATAGTGCTGGGACAACTGGGTACCTATATATGAAAGAATGAATTTGGACTCCTTTAGCACACCATATACAAAGTAATTCAAAATGGATTTTAAAAAACTAAATATAAGAACTAGAATTATAAATTTTATTTTTTTATAATTTTTTTGAGAGATTTTTGCTATAGGTCATGTATGCTCACCAGAAAGACAGAGAGAGACAGAGAGACAGAAAGTGAGAAATCACCCCCCAGGGAGGATGGCCACACCGCAATCCCTTCTCCTCCATTCTCCTCTAGGGACCTTGGGCACACACGCACACATGCCCAGCGTGACTTTAAGCCACCGGGTCTGGGACTCGAACCACAGTCGACTTCATGGGAGTCCAGCGACATAGCCATTACGCTAACTGCTGATCCCTAGAATGATAAAATTCTTAAAAAAAACATAAGAGTGGTTCTCATGACCTTGGATTGGGCACTAGTCTCTTAGATATGACACCAAAAAACATAAGCAGCAGCAGAAGAAATTGGAATACATCAAAATTTAAACATTCGTGCTATAAACAACACCAGTAAGAAAATAAAAGATAATCTACAATGTTAAAGAAAATATTTTCAAATCATATATCTGACAAGACTTGTACCCAGAATATACAAAGTCCTACAACTCAACAAAAGACAACCCAATTTTAAAATGAGCACAAGATTTGAACATTTTTCCAAATGCCCAGTAAGTACATGAAAAGATGTTTAATATCATTAGTCATTTATGAAATGCAAATCAAAAGATATGCTACTTTACATTCAGATTTAAAAGACGGATATTAGTAAAAAGTGGTAAATGGAGAAATCAGAACTCTTATTCACTGTTGGTGGAATGTAAATGGTACAAGCAATTTGAAAAAATTCTGGAGGTTCTTCAAAAAGTTAAATGTACAGTTACAACATAACCCAGAAATTCCACTTCTACACATATGAAAAGTCTTCAGAAAGTGAATAAAATATGTATGTTATAGAAAAAATTATGCATGGGACCAGCAGTTAGCATAATGGCTATGTCGTTGAACTCCCATGTGGCCAACCGGGGTTCAAGTCCTGGACCCAATAGCTTAAACTCACACCGAGCGCGTGAGCATGGTGGAGAGGAGAATGGAGGAGAAGGGATTGCGGTGTGGCCATCCCCCCGGGGGGTGATTTCTCACTTTCTGTCTCTCTGTCTTTCTCTTTCTGGCAAGCGCACGCGCCCTATAGCAAAAATGTCTTTAAAAAAAATGCATGCTTTCAAAGTTTTCTTGCACCAAAATAATACTTTCATTTCATCTTTCAATGAACTTTTTTAAATTAGTTTTTGCCTTAAGGCATGTGTCCTCACCAGAGAGAGACAGAGACAGAGAGAGGGAAAATGAGAAATCACCCCCCAAGGGACAGCCATGCTGCAATCCCTTCTCCTTCATTCTCCTCCTGGGATCTTGGGCATACACACACATGTGCCTCGTTTGAGTTTCAAGCCACTGGGTCTGGGACTCAAACTGTGGTTGGCCATATGGGAGTCCAGCGATGTAACTACTCTACCATCTGCCAGCCCCCTCCACGAACTTTTTAAAGTACCCTTATATATTCAAGAGACATGAATACAGCCACATTAAAAACTGTACATTAGGTCAATCTAGAATTAACTGAAATTAAAACAACTCAAAGTAGATCAAGGTTTTAACTATAAAACCTCTAACTACAAAAGTGCTGACAGAAAACGTAGAGGGGCTGGCGGGTGGTGTGGTGGTTAAGGCACTGGACTCCTACATAGCCACACATGTTTTGAGTCCTAGTGGCTTTCTCTCTCTCTCTCTCTCCTTCTATGTTGAGTACAAGTATCCTGAAGAAAATTTAAAAATAGTAATAATGACAAATAAAATTATATTAAGAAAATGTAGGAGAAACTTCTGAAGAATAGGCAAAGATTTCCTAAATAAGACCCCTTAAGTCCAGGCAACAGTCCCTAAAATAGACAGATGGGATTAAATCTAAAAAGCTTCCTCAGGGGCCAGCAGTTAGCGTAATGGCTATGTCGCTGAATTCCCATGTAGCCGACCATGGTTCAAGTCCCGGACCCGGTGGCTTAGATTCACGCTGGGCACATGTGCGTGCGTGCCCAAGATCCCGAGATGAGAATGGAGGAGAAGGGAATGTGACGTGGCCATCCTGGCTGGGGAGTGATTTCTCGCTTTCTATCTCTCTGTCTCTTTCTGTCCTTCTGGAGAGTGCACGCGCCCTATAGCAAAAACCTCACCAAAAAAAAAAAAAATAGCTTCCTCACAGCAAAGGAAACTATACTAGACTGAAAAAGACAACCTTGGAATGGGAGAAAACATTGAAATCTAGAATATATAGAAACTCAAGCAGCTCACACATAAAAAAATGAACAAAAAAATGGGCAAATTAACTGAATAGACAACTCTCCAAGGAAGACTTACAAATGGCCAAGAGCCATATGAAAAATTGTTCAAAGTCTCTTGTCATTAAGGAAAATGCAAATTAAAACTACAGTGAGATATCATTTAACCTCAGAATGGCAAGGAATAAAAATATAAAGAATCCCCTTCCTTTCCAGCCTCGGCCCCGGACCCTGCAGCCGCCGCGATGTTGATGTCCAAGAAGAACAGGATTGCCATTTACAAACTCCTCAGCCATATGAAAAATTGTTCAAAGTCTCTTGTCATTAAGGAAAATGCAAATTAAAACTACAGTGAGATATCATTTAACCTCAGAATGGCAAGGAATAAAAATATAAAGAATCCCCTTCCTTTCCAGCCTCGGCCCCGGACCCTGCAGCCGCCGCGATGTTGATGTCCAAGAAGAACAGGATTGCCATTTACAAACTCCTCTTTAAGGAGGGAGTGATGGTAGCCAAAAAGGATGTCCATATGCCCAAGCACCCGGAGCTGGCTGACAAGAATGTGCCCAACCTTCACGTCATGAAGGTCATGCAGTCTCTGAAGTCTCGCGGCTACGTGAAGGAGCAGTTGCCTGGAGACATTTCTACTGGTACCTTACCAATGAGGGTATCCAGTACCTGCACGATTACCTCCACCTGTCCCCCAAGATCATGCCTGCCACCCTTCGCCGAAGCCGTCCTGAGACTGGCAGGCCCCAACCCAAAGGTCTGCAGGGCGAGCGACCTGCAAGACTCACAAGAAGAGAAGCTGACAGAGACACCTACGGATGGAGAGCTGTGCCCCCTGGTGCAGACAAGAAAGCCGAGGCTGGGGCCAGGTCAGCCACCGAGTTCCAGTTTAGAGGCGGATTTGGTCGTGGACGTGGCCAGCCACATATATATATATAAGTGTTGGCAAGGCTGTGGTGAAAGGGAACTCTCTTACACTATTGGTAGGAACGTAAATTAGTTCAACCTCTCTGGAAGGCTTCTCAAAAACTTACAAATAGAACTTCCATGTTGGGAACCAGCAGTTAGTGTAATGGCTATGTCGCTGGACTCCCACGTAGTTGACCGTGGTTTGCGTCCCGGACCCATTGGCTTAAAACTCACACTAGGTGCGTGTGCGTGCGTGCCCAAGATCCCGAGAGGGGAATGGAGGAGAAGGGATTGCGGCGTCGCCATCCCCTCTGGGGGGTGATTTCTCGTTTTCTGTCTCTCTGTCTCTCTCTGTCTGTCTGGCGAGTGCACACACCCTAGAGCGAAAACCTCTCAAAAAAAGAAAATAAAAGAAAAAAAGAACTTCCATATGACCCATATGACCACTTCTTGGTATCTACTACTCAAAGGATAAGGAAACACTCAATCAGAAAGACATCTGCACATCAATGTTTATTACAGCATTATTTAAAATTGCTAAAACATGGACCCAACCTAAGTGAACAAAATATATGACTAGGTTGAAAAACTGTGGCACATACATACCATGGAATATTAACAACTATAAGAGACAATGAAATCCTATCATTTGACTCAAAATGGATGAATACAAAAGACTTATTGAGCAAAGCGAGCCAGACTTTGAAGGATACACATTGTATATCCCACTCAATTTTGTACTGATTGTCCGCACTGTATGGCAGAGGTTGAGAGATCTGAAGATGTGATGGTGGAGAGGATGGGTGTGGATGCCAGAGACTATAAGGGGGGAAGTGGTTGGTAGAGAGTGGGTGGTGGATGGTAGGTTTGAGAAAAAAAATGTTAGGACAGTCATGCCTGCTAAAAAGTGTTATTTATTGGGGCCGGCAGGTGGTGTGGTGGTTAAGGGTGCTGGACTCCCACACGGTTGACCGCAGTTCAATTCCCGGATCTGGCGGCTTCCTTTCTTACTTTCCCTCTCTCTCTCCCTGTCTCTCACTCTCTCCTTCTCTGGTCAAATTTAAACAAATAAATAAATAAAGTTAAATAATTACTTTTTAAAAATCCTGTTATTTATCTGTTAAACTAGTCTGCAGATTGTTTTAACAATAGTTTATCAAATTATGAAAGTTCAAGTGCAAACATTTTTGAAAACTCTAAATCATAAATTTGGGGCCAGCAGATGGTGTAGTGGTTATGTTGTTGGACTCCCACATGGTCGATCATGGTTTGAGTCCTGAATCTAGTGGCTTGAAACTCACACCAGGCACATGTACATGCATGCCCAAGATCCTACGAGGAAAATGGAAAAGGGACTGCAGTGTGACCATCCTCCTGGGGGGTGATTTCTCACTTTCCTTCTCATATTCTCTCTCTCTCTCTCTCTCTCTCTCTCTCTCTCGGGTAAGCACACAAACCCTGAGGCAAAAATCTCTAATAATAATAATATATAAATAAATCATGCTTATGATTACAAGAGAAAAAGTAAAAAAAGAATTGGGGGGGCAGGCAGGTGGCATGGAGTTTAAAGGTGCTGGACTCCCACATGGCTGACCACAGTTCAAGTCTCGGACCTGGTGGCTTGCTTTCTCACTCTCCCTCTCTCTCTTTGGCTCTCTCTCTGATCTAACTGGAAAACAATAACAATAATAATAAAGTTAAATAAAAATAATTCAAAAAAATTTAGTACTGTCTGGAATAGATGACTCCAGTATGTATCTGTTAATTTATTTGTCATCAAAAGAGCACTTTGCCTAAAAGAAAGGACTGATAAGGATTAGTGTAGTTTATCACTAGTTTGTATCTGTACATTATTGTTATAAATATTACCTGTATCTTTTGGTATATAAAACTTGATACTTTGAAGCTTGTACCTGTGAACTTGCAACTAAAATTTATTTTGCCAATGTTTTCTGAGTGGACTGAATAAAGCGTCAACTGTAGAAAATAAATAAATAAAATAAAATCTGTACACTGGTTTGGTCCAGTAGCATAGTGTTTAAGGAAGGTAGATCCCATGTGGATGACCACAATTCAAATTCCTGCCCTGGCAACCTGAAAAATACACCAGGCAAGTGTGCACGCATGCCCCAAATCCCAACGGGATGGAGAAATGAAGGGATTGTGGTGTAACAACACCTATTAGATAATGCTTTCTCCCTTTCTCTGCCTCTTTCTGGCAATTGTTGCACACATGCCCTCTGACAAGAAAAAAAATTGTATACAAATGTTTTCAGCAGTATTTTTCATAATATTCAAAAGGCCTAAATGCTTATCAACACATGGAAAAACAAAATGCAGTGTGTCCATACAGAAAGTGTTATTCAGCCATAAAAAGAAATGACACTGGGGCCAGCAAGTGGCATGGAGGTTAAGGGTGCTGGACTCCCACATGGCCGACCCTGGTTCGAGTCCCAAACCTGGAGGCTTGCTTTCTTACGTTCTCTCTCTAACTCTATCCCTCTCTGGTCAAATTAAGATAAAAGGATAAATAAAGTTAAATAAAATAATTCTTTAAAAAAATAAAGAAATGACACTGCTACAATGTCAATAAATATTACAGGACATAACACACAGAGAAAGAAGCCAGACGTAAAAGGACTACACACTGTATAGTTCCATGGTAAGAAATGTCCAGCATAAGTAAACAATAGAGATAAAAGTAGATTAGAGGTCACCTAGGGGTGGGGCACGGGGTAGGAGGAGCAGGAGTGACTGCAATGGGTAGGGGTTTCTTGTGGGAGAAGGAATATGTCCTAATATTAGATTGTTACATACACTACACAATCCTGTGCATATACTAAAAAACAAACACTATAATCTCTCTTAAATAATCTATCACAAATTTTAAAATATAATATCCTGATGCTGTTAGGTACAGTTTCAAATAAATGCGGGTGAGATATATTTACAAAATGTTTGCCATGGAAAATCACATTTGTGGGACCAGCAGTTAATGTAATGGCTGTGTCGCTGGACACCCATGTAGTCGACAACGATTCGAGTCCTAGACCCGGTGGCTTGAACTCACGCCAGGCGCATGTGCGTGCGTGCGTGCCCAAGATCCCGAGATGAGAATGGAGGAGAGGGGATTGTGGCATGGCCATCCCCCCTGGGGAGTGATTTCTCACTTTCTGTCTCTCTGTCTCTGTCTCTTTCTGGTGAGTGCACGCGCCCTATAGCAAAAACCTCTCCAAAAAAAAAAAAAAAGAAAATCACATTTGTGCCATTAAAAGCGTACATTAAGATTACCAGCCAAGGCTGAACTTCGCTAACTGTACTCCCTAGTACCATCAGCACATAACAACTTGGAAGTCACTGGGTTGGGAAGCATCAAGACCTTTATTGACATTATTTTTCCTTAGAGGACTCAAATTAATTCCATAAAGCAATGTAAATCTAAGTTTTTCTCTATATTTGTTGGCTAGGAGGAAGAGGTTAGAGTTTAAGAAAGCTAATCATCATAATAATTAATACTAAAATTAGCACTAACTAAGAATGAAAGCTAATCATAACAATTAATGCTAAAATTAACGCTTATTAAGAACTTCCATATGCCAAGCCAGCTCTAAGACCATTATGTACATTGACTCATTACTTTTTGTGACCAACGAAGTGGGCAGAGATGAGGAAACTGAGGCACATCTATTACAGCAGGAAATCAGTAAATTATGCCTAAAGTTGGTAAACAAACAAAAAAAAAATCACACTATAAGCATATTATTTAGAAATATTATTAAAGTAATTCTAGTAGAAACAGGTAAAAGATTAAACTGTGTTGTCTTTAGTACATAACCTGGGGGATCAGGGACTGCCATTTATTACATATTCTGGTACCATCTGAGTTTCTATGAAAGAGGGTCAAGAATGCCTCACATGAGATATCTGACATAATCCCACCCTAGATGCCATTTTAGATACCTTCAATGTCATTATGTGTAGTCCAAACTTCTCTTACAAGCCACCACTCTCTCTGCCCTTGATAATCTCCGAAATTTCTACTGGCAAGGCTTAATTCAATAAACGCTTCTATATGGGATGGTGGATCTTGAGTCCTGCAAGGAGCAAGCAGGCTCCAGATTCCTCAATCCACGTTTCTTTGCCTCCAATTCTTACGTGTCCAAAGACAGGGAGCCACAGACACGCCTTTGTAGGAGAGTCACATAAAACATTTTTTAAATTACCTTATACAGTACAGTCTAGAGATGATATAGAAGAGCATTATCATACTCTGCAAATGGGAGAATAAACTGGTACAGCTTTTCGAAGAGGTAATTTTGTAACATTTATCAAATGTGTTGGTCCAATAATTCCACTTCTAGAAATTTATCCTAATGAAATAATCATGGACGGAGATTTATATGCAAGAATGACAACACCAGCGTTATCTCTAATATTAAAAACTTGACAATGCCATAACTGTCCAACAATAGCAGGTTGGATAAATAAATTACTCTTGTGCAAGGGACTATACCTACACCATTAATAACAGCGATCTCAGAAAACATCCAGTCATATGGGTAGGTGCTCATAATACAACATAAGTGAAAAGACAGTATAAATCTGCATACATGCAATATGACCCTTGTTTTGTAAAAAAATATATATATATCTATAAATATGCACAAAAAAATACTAGAAGAAAATGCATACATTAAATATTAACATTTTAGAAAGATTATGCTAAAAAATATTTTAATGAAACAAACAATCCACTAGCAGAAAGCTGATAGCCCTGGTCAGAAGCATGAGATGACAGCTAGGGCTGAACAGTAGGCTCTGTCACTGACCAGGGCAAATTTGTACAAAACAGGCTAAACCTGCAGATCTCCAGAACTGAAAAAAAACTCTACAGGCCCTTAAAGAAATAAATATCTTTTTAAAAAATCTGAAATAGCCCAGCCCTAGCTGTCCCCTCTTACGTAGCACATATATTTCTGTTATGATGTGGGCAGAACAGGGCACTTCACAAATCACTAGGCAAAAGCTCACCCTGAAAGAGGGACTAGGCCTTCACAATCCATAAGCCTCTCAGATACATCAGTGGAAGAAATCCAGGAGTGGAGCCCTAGTTTCTGCACCCAGGACTGTGCTTTGTTCACATTATACATATCCATGACTAGTCTACACTGGCTTCTCCAGCTACTACAGTTCTGCTCATGACCCTACTCTCTCCTCCACTCCTCCCTTGGCCAAGCTCTAAATCCTGTTACTACAGCAACCCTACACCAACCATCATCTCAATGTCAAGCATCCCACTTTCTAGCTTTCCAGCTAATCCCATCTAGGTACCCTGAATCCAATCATCTTTACCCTCACAAATCCTCTGATTCATTGATCCCACTACATTTTTTTAAATGTTTCGGCCATAGGGCATGTGCACTTGCCAAAGAGACAGACAGTAAGAGGGAAAGTAAGAAATCACCCACCAGGGGGATGGCTACAGAGCAATTCCTTGGATTTGGGGCACATACACACACATGCCCAGAGTGATTTTCAAGCTGGCAGTCCAGGACTTGAGCTGTGATCAGCCATGTGAGATTCCAGCACCTTAACCGCCACACCACCTGCTGGCCCCAATCACACTATATTTTATTTTATTTTTGAGAGGTTTCTGTCTTAGGAAGCATACACTCACCAGAGAGAAAAAGAGACAGTGAAAGGGAAAGTGAGAAATCACCTCCAGGAGGGATGGCCACTCTGCAATCCCTTCTCCTCCATGGACTCTGAGCACACACACGCGCCCAGTGTGATTTTGAAGCCACCGGATCCGGGACTCAAACCATATGGGAGTCCAGCAACATAATCGCTACACCATCTGCTGGTCCCAATTCCACTACATTTTAATGTCCCTCATCCCTCTGTGTTCTGACATCTACCATTTCCATAATCCATAATTATAACCATTTCCTCACACATACACTCTCGACTCCTTCTCTCCCTTCATAGTACTTGCCTGGCAAAACCTCAACTCTAGGATCTACTTCTGCCTGGCTGTCTACTCCAAGCCTGGAACTTCGCATGGCTGGGAAACTTACAGGACCAAGTTGACCAGTCTCAGTTTAAATCTCAAACCACTAACCTGAAGGGGGATCTTGGTGCTACCCAACAATCTTACAACATTCCCTTACTCTTGCCACTCTTCTTGACTGATTCCTTCCTTTCCACCTCCTAACCTCCCCAATCTCCAACACTGTCACTTCTGTTCTCAGTAAATTATCTTAGTTTCTGATCACTGAGAACATAGAAGCAATCAGAGGGAACTTTCACAGGTTTCCACACCTAGCCAGCAGGCCCATGCTCCTACCAAGGCCAATCTCTTTACTCAAGCTCAGATCATGCTCAAGGAGTCACTCTGAGTAATTCTTCCCCTCTCTTACACTGTTAGCTCTTCCCCTCCACCGAATCAATGACAATCCCCCACATTTTAAAAACTCTCAACTCAACATGCCTTTCAATCCCACTTCTCAGCTCCCTTCTGCAAATCTCAAGAATGGTCTACCTTCTTGCCTCTAGTCTTTTCCTCCTGTCTCTTTCATCAGGCTTTTGCCTCAACCACTCTGCCACAGCTACCTCCTACGGGGCTAAATCCCATTGTGATCAGTTGGTCCCACCTGATCTGTGTTTTTCTCTTGGAATGAATTCAACCCAGATAGCAGGTTCTCTTGATCCGCTTCATCTCTTCCATCCTGAGTCACTGAAGGACTCCAGGCTTAGGCTTAGTGCTCAGCTTCCTCACTCCCTCAGTGACATCATTCTATCATAAGGCTTTCTATCATTAGGTCCAACTGGACCTGATGACTTCCAGCATTCTGTTTACTAACAGATGTCTCTTCTTTTTTCTCTTTTTGGAGAGGTTTTTGCTATAGGGTGCATGTGCTCACCAGAAAGACAGAAACAGAGAGAGAGAAAGTGAGAAATCATTCCCCAGGGGGATGGACACACCATAAACCCTTCTCCTCCATTCTCCTCTTGGGATCTTGGGCACACACGGACATGAGCCCAGCGTGAGTTTAAGCCACCGGGTCTGGGACTCAAACCACAGTCGACTACATGGGAGTCCAGCGACATAGCCATTATGCCAATTGCTGGTCCCCAGAAGTCTCTTCTTAACCCTCTCCCTGGACTATACTTCTAACTCAACCACATGCAAGAGTGGTCTTCAGAAAGTTCATGGAAAATGTGTATTTTGAAAAAACTATGCATGGATTTCAAAAATCTTTTCCCCCAAAATTAAACTAGTGCTTTAATACCATTTTCCACAAGCTTTTTTTTTCTGCTCCAATGAAACCCAATCTGCTTTGGATAATCTTAGACATTGTAATAGTTTGAGGACATAAGTAGAGTCATTTTTTATAGAGACAGAAAGCGAGAAATCACCCCCCAGGGGGGATGGTCACGCCGCAATCCCTTCTCCTCCATTCTCCTCTCGGGATCTTGGGCACGCACGCACATGCGCCCGGCATGAGTTTTTTAAGCCACAGGGTCCGGGACGCGAAACGTGGTCGACTACGTGGGAGTCCAGCGACATAGCCATTATGCTAACTGCTGGTTCCCTTCCACGAGTTTTTTTAAATCATGTGTACTCATATAACTATACAGACCCACACACATATCATCGCAAACTTAGCATGCCATATTCAAAACTGATCAAACCTAATCTTCTGACAATGTTTGTCTTCCCAGTAAACATCTAATGAAATGCAGATTTCAGCTCAAGCCAAAAACTGATGTCATCCACAGCTCCCCTCCTCACACACCCACCCAACCCTCTGGTTCTATAGGCAAAATACACCCATAACTTGACGATCTTTTACTACCTCTAACTAGCATCCTCATCCAAGCCATCATCTCTCACACAGATCGTTCACAACCTCCGACTGAGCTCACTTCTGCCCTTGCCCCTCCAGTCAACTTCCAACATATTATCCAGAATGACTTTTACAATACCCGAGTTCATGTGCCACCTCTACTGGAAAACGTGCCAAAGTTTCACTCGGAGGACAAGCCAAAACCCCTGCAGGGTCCCACATCTGTGCCCAGCCCCATCTCTGGAACCTCAAGGCCTGTTTTACTCACTTGGCCCAATCACAATGGGCTCCTGGCTGGCTACCTCTGTTCCTACCTTTCCTCCATCTGGAAAGTTCTGACTCCCAACGTGTCTCAATCCCTTCCCAGCTACAGTACTCCACACACTATCTCCCTGTTCCGCTCTATTTTCCTCCATCCTACGTATTGGCCACCTGTGTATCTTATTCATCTGTCTGTACCGTTTGCAATGTAGGTTCACTAAATTAGAGGCTCTTCTTTATTTCTGTTCAAGGTGTAGTAGCCCCAGCATCTTGAACTGTACTGACACACAGGAGGAACCCAATAAACGGTCTTCAAACTACTAATTAACAATGAGAGAACGCAAAGCATACTCATGCTATCAAGCGAGAGCTGAACACCCTGTGGACAGCTAAGGCTTAAGAGTTCCAACTCAAAAGTCCAAAGGAAGATAGAGTCCGTGCCACTGGCGACCTAGAACCCACCCAAGTCCCTTCAGCTTGTCCACAAAGGGTCATGCGAAAGGACCCCACGCGGGGCCTTACCAGTTCTGCGGACCCCAGGGCCGCCCCTGGTCCCGTCGCGCGAGGACTCTCGCACCCACGTGAGGGCCCGGAGCCCACCCCGGGGCTCAGGATCTGGACGTCCCTGGCCAGCCGGCCTGACCCGCCACGGCCTAGCGCCGCCCGCCCTGCCCCGCCACGGCCTAGCGCGCTTACCTGCGCCCACCTGCTCCGACCTGCGCGTGCCCGGCTGCTTCGCCGCCTACCAGCTTCCGGCAGGGCCCTACGCCCGCGTACGCGCCAGTCCCGCCTTCAGGTGGGCGGTGCCACCTAGTGGACAAGGCCTGCCTCCGTCGTCGCTTCCGACCAATGACAAGCGGCGGCCGCAAGGGAGCTGTCCTGGCGCAGACTGGTAACGTCATCTCTAGAAGCCGCTAGTTGCTAGGAGAGCAATCGGTTGCCAGGGCAACTTCCTCCCCGCCCTCCCCGACACGTGCTGCACATCCAGGCTCTCTCCCCACGTGGGCAGCTGCGGGGTGTAGCCCTTGGGCAGGGCCGGGAATCCGGGTGGGGGGCCTCCAACCCTGGACACAGGGAGGGCCCAGGGAGGAAGCACGACACAGGAATTTAAATGGATGAACTGCGGTTGGGGGGGGGGGTGTTCGTCAGCATAGATACATCTCAAACTTAGTATTAACTGTTAAAAATAGGAGTGCAGGAGCAGGGGCAGTAGGTGACATGGTGATTAAAGGCACTGGATTTCCACGTGGCTAACCGAGGTTCAAGTTGCAGTTGCGGAGCTGGCAGCTTGCTTTCCCGCTTTCCTTTTCTCTCTTTCTCTCTTTCTCTCTCTCTCTCTCTCTCTCTCTCTCTCTCTCTCTCTGGTCAAATTAAAAAAATAATGATGGGGCCGGCAGATGATGTGGTTGTCCGGAACTCTAGACTCCCACATGGTCGACAGTGGTTCGAGTCCTGCACCTGGAGGGTTGCTTTCTCACTTTCCCTCTCTCTCTTTGTCTCTCTATGGTCAAATTAAAATAAATAGTTAAATAAAAATAATTTTTAAAATATTAGTAATAATGATCACAATTAATGGAATTAAATAATACCTTTTTTAAAATCAGAGTGCAAAAGGTTAGGTGCTAAAAAATAAAAATAAAAGGTATGTGCTGTTACAAGTGTATTTGTAAACAATTTCTGAAGGTCAATATTATACATTGTGTATGAATGTATACAAATGTAGTAAATGCATACCTAGAAAAATGTTAGTGAATTCAGAGTAGTGGTCACTTCAACAGTGAAATAGGCTAGTAATTAGATGGGAATCTGGAGTGGGCGAGGGGTCTTCTATTTTTAAGATGGGAAATATCGGAACAAGTTAATAATCTCTAGTTTCATTCTCTACGGATGTTTCTTTCTTTCCATTGCTATTACAACTAAGTTATAATAACCTGTCTGACTCCTTGTGCGTATACATCAGTCCCTACAAAGCACACAGGAGAGAATTTCTGGGCCACCAGTATAAGCATATCCAACTTAAGTTGGAGGTTCAGTTTTCTTTTTTTAATTAGCTAAAGGCCGGAGCCAGCAGTTGACATAGTGGTTAAAGCACTAGACTTCCACATGGTCGGCCACAGTTCAAGCCCCAGACATGGCAGCTTGCTTTCTCACTTTCCCTTTCTCTCTCTCTCTTTGTCTCTCTCTCTGGTCTAATTAAAAATAATAACAAATAAAATTGAATTAAATAATTATTTTTAAAATGTTTGCTGTAAGAGGTGTGCACTTACTGGAGAGACAGAGAGAGAGAGAGAGAGAAAAGTAAGATAGCACTCCCATGGGTAGCCACAGCACAGTCCCTTCTCCTCCATTCTCTCACTTAACATATCCCTGTGGTTAAATATCTCCAGGATGGGCTGGGTGCCCCTATAGACCACTGAGTACCACCCACTCAACATTCTAATTGCTTTATATATATACTGATATATATATTATATGTATATATAATTATTTTATTTAACTTTATTTATTTACTTACTTTAATTTGACCAGAGAGGGACAGAGTGAGGGTGGTGGTGGGAGGGAGTGAGAAAGCAAGGTGCCAGGTCTGAGACTTGAACCAAGATCGGTCATGTGGGAGTCCAGTGCCCTTAACCTTAATGCCACCTGCTGGCCCCCCAGCATTCTTATTTCATAGGTCTGAAAATGCTCAGCTCAGGATGGATGGCTCCAGTCATATGTTAACACATCTACTGTCACACAGGAAAATACCTGACATTCTTTATTTTTTTTTTTTAAGAGAGATTTTTGCTATAGGGCACATGCACTCACCAGAGAGAGAGTGACAGAAAGTGAGAAATCACCCCTCGGGGGTAGGGGGGCAGGCCACACCACAATCCTTTCTCCTCTATTCTCCTTTTGGGATCTTGGGCACACATGCACATGTGCCCGCTGTGAGTGTCAAGCTACCGGGTTTGGGACTCGAACCATAGTCAACAACAATATAACCATTACATTATCTGACATTCTTAATAAGGTGAGCAATCCTCTGCAGCAGAAGGCATGGCCTTACTCCAAAGCCTGAGGAATATGTATGGAGTCTCTCTTATGGGGCTTTGCCAGAGACCCCACACACAGTCTTACCTATCACATACATCTCTAGTATTGTATCCTCCAAGTCCAGGACAGCTTGTATTATCAACCAGACCTTTTTAAAATCTATTCTTTTTCCTTTGGGACCTATTCAAAATATAAAAACAGATTTCCAAGTGACCCAATAAATGCTTGGTGGCCAAATTAAGTAATATAGACTATAAACTGACATCAAATCCAAAAGGGCAAGCAAGAGAAATAGGACTCTCAGTGGTAGAAGATTGTATGCTTTATAATTCTGCAAAATAACCCAAAATTTAACAGCCTGAAAGAACATTTACCTTACACTCTCTGTGGATCAGGAGTATGGGTGTGGCTTAGCTTTGTGTCTCTGTCTCTAGGTTCATCAGAGTTGTAGTCTAAGTGTCTGCCAGGGCTGTGGGTTTTATTCGAAGTCCTATCTGATAGCTTCAAATACTCCCAAGCTTTCTCACACGGATACCGGAAGAATTTGTTCCTCCAGAGATATTAGACTGGGAGCCTCAGGTCCCCACAGGCTGTTGCCCAAGGCCTCCCTCAGTTTCCTGCCACATGAGCCTCTTTTTTTAAAAATAATTATTTTATTTTAACTTGATTTATTCATTCATTTATTTTCATTTGACCAGATAGAGACACACAGAGAGAGAGAGAGAGAGAGAAAGTGAGTTAGTAAGCCACCAGGTCCAGGACTTGAACCATCGTCGGTCATGTGGGAGTGTCAGTGCTTTAACCACCATGCCACCTGCTGGTCCCCATGAGCCTCTTTTTTTAAATTTCCAGCGAGTGCACGCACTTGCCAGAGAGAGACGGAGGGAGAGAGAGAGGACCTCTCACTGGGGCATAGTGTTGCCCAAATCCTTTCCCTTCCATTTCTCCATCCTGTTGAGATTTTTGGAAGCATGCACAGGCACCTGGCATGTTTTTCAAGCCATCAGGGCCAGTATTCAAACTGCACAGTTGGCCATATGGGATCCAACTCCCTTAACCACTTGACTACAGCCCAAAACCATTTTAAAAGGCATTTTCTTTGGTAGAATTTATTGCTAGAAAAATCTTAGCTTTTAATGTATTTTTAAAAGATCTCATAATGTGGCCTTCTACAGATGTGATTGTTAGTAAGGCATCCTGATGTCCCAACAATAGGTAGGAAAAATTAAGGGACAACATTCTCAAACAAAAGAAGTGAAAACTAACAAACAGCCTCTTGAAACATTTAACTAATACTGTGATCTAAACTCTCTCCTCTTTGCTTTATTCACCTTGTATAACAAACTGTGATTATAAATTTTTTATATCATGTCAACAAAAAAGAGCCAATCAACATTTATCGGGAGTAAGTTGACAGGAGATCAAGCAGAGGAAGCAGACTAGTTTCCCTCTCCCCAAGCTGCTGCCCAAAGCACAAGGTTACTCTCAAAACATTGGCGTAATGGCTATGTCACTGGACTCCCGTGTAGTCAACCGTAGTTCGAGTCCCGGGCCCGGTGGCTTAAACTCACGCCAGGCACGTGTGCGTGCATGCCCAAGATCTCTCGAGGAGAATGGAGGAGAAGGGATTGCAGTGTGGCCATTCCCCCCTGGGGGGGGTGATTTCTCGCTTTCTATCTCTCTGTCTCTCTCTGTCTTTCTGGCGAGTGCACATGCCCTATAGCAAAAACCTCTCAAAAAAAAAAAAATTTGCAATTCTGAGAGACTGTCAACAATCCTTACTCTCAAGCTTAAAACCTGGAAAACTAAGACTATTTCAGCCACTGGCCCATTTCGGGAACTCATTTCAGAATCAATCTTTCAAGTTGGCTCTCAGGCCAATTGCAAAGAAAGAATTAGAAGGTTCATTAAAAATATATTTTAGGGGAACCAGCAGTTAGCGTAATGGCTATGTCGCTGGACTCCCACGTAATCGACCGCGGTTCATGTCCTACTACCTAATAAACTTACAGGGCTAATTCATATAGCTCACTGGAAATTCTTTTCTGGACAAGGAGGGGTGAAAGTAAGTAACATTTGAAATAAATTGTTAGTCTCTCACAGAGTTTAAAATATGCACATGGACCAGAACATGGTATAATGGTAACATCGCTGGACTCCCACATAGGTGACCAGAGTTCGAGTCCTGGACCTGGTTTAAAACTCAAGCAGGGTACATGAGCATGTATGCCCAAAATACAGTAAGGAGACTGGAGAAGAAGGGATTGTAGCATGCCCATCCCCACTGGGAGGCGATTTCTCACTTTCTGTCTCTCTGTCTCTCCAGTGAGCACACATGCCCTACAGCAAAAATCTAACCCCCCCCCAAAATATAATATATACTTTAACGTGTACATATATGTGTGTATATATATTTTTTCTTTTTTAAATAATTACTTTATTAACTTTATTTATTTATTTATTTTAATTTGATCAGAGAGGGACAGAGTAAGAGAACATGAGAAAGCAAGCTGTCAGGTCCAGAACCCGAACCGTGGTGGGTCATATAGGAGTCCAACACCCTTAACCACCACGCCACCTGCTGGTGCCTATCCCAAATCTCTTTAACATTGTTATAGACACTCAAGATTGATGGACTGGTTATACCCATTCTTGCTGACAACACCTAGATCCTCACCAGAAATGAATATTCAACGTCAACTTTCCTGATACTAACAAAGGCCTTTGGTGACACCTTGTGAAATGTTCGATATTGCAGCCCAGACCCCAGAACAGTGAGTAGTGAATAGTCTTTCACAACCATTAAGTGAACATTGGGCACTAAGCCTGATTCAGGAAAAAGAGGAACACAGCAGAGGCAAGGGGAGTTGCCACCTCCCTTAGCCTGATCCTGCTTGCTGCAGGAATATGGTGAATATTTCAGACTTCAAGCACCTGATTAACAGTTCTTACACCCAATGAGAAGATACACTCTGCTCCATGTGTGTTGTACTGCCCACTCTAGACACAGATCCAAAGTTGTTGATCAGAAGACAGGACAAGGGCCAGCAGGTGGCATGAAAGTTAAGGCACCTGGATCCCTAATGACCAAGTTTGCAGATTTAATCCCAGGCCTGGTGGCTAGGCAATCACACCTGGTGTGTGTGCAAGTGTGCCCAAAGTCCCAAGAGGAGAAGGAAGGAGAAGGGACCGTGGCATGGCCATCTTCCCTGGGGGTGATTTCTTTTTCTTTTTTATTTTCAGTCTGAAACCAGCCACTGTTTATTTACTGACCAGATTACAAAAATAATCATGGTGGATACCTTAGTTCATCCTTCTAGTAAGTCTGTTGATCTGGTCTTCCCTATTGCCAGCGTCTCTACCTTCTACAAAATGGGTGGTCTTTTTCTTCATTCCAACTCGTGGAGAAGATAATTTGAAGGGCCAAAGGAAGTTATTTACTTCTTTGAAGCATTTTTCAACAGTATAGATTTCATGAATCAGGTCCTCCATGCAGATGATGCCAAATTTACCAAGAAATCGCGCAAAGAGTTATCTGTCAAAGCAATTCACTTCTTATTGATTTTACCATAACCACATTTGCAGATCAGTTCATTTACTGACTTCAGGTTCGGGTAAGTAAATGAACTGATCAATGCAATATACAGTTCTACAATTCTCAGCATGTTAATTGAGGCTTTGTTGAGCTTAATGAAGGTGCCATTGAAGATCTGCAAAGACTAAGACGCTGCAACACCTTTCGACCCTTTGGGCTCACTCCATTGAATACCTCTGATCCTAATGACAAATGTCAATTTGGGTTCTGCAGGTACTTAGAAGTTGCCAGCTTTTCTTGCCATCCTGGCCATGTGAATCTCAGTTCTGTACATCTGTCTATATTCCTTA
>NW_006205068.1:2552462-2553924 GCF_000334495.1 Tupaia belangeri chinensis | reverse complement strand
CCCCCCAGGGGGGATGGTCACGCCGCAATCCCTTCTCCTCCATTCTCCTCTCAGGATCTCGGGCACGCACGCACACGCGCCCGGAGTGAGTTTTAAGCCACCGGGTCCGGGACTCAAACCGCGGTCGACTACGTGGGAGTCCAGCGACATAGCCATTACGCTAATTGCTGGTTCCCTGCTTAGCTTTTTCATAGATAAGCTTCCTTCTTGCCTTTCGAAGCATCTTTTGAATAAACTTCTTTCTCAGGCGCTTGATCTTCAACTCTGCAAAATTCCTTCACTTTTTCTTTAGGGTTTCCGGCACTGCAGGAACCTTCTTTTTCTTCTCTTGAACGCCCTCCATGGTTCCAGCCAGAAAAGAGCCCTGGGGGTGATTTCTCACACCCTCTCTGTCCTCTGTATTTTTCTGTCAAGCACATGCACTCTGTCGCAATCTGTAAAAAGGAAAAAAAAAAAAAAAAAGTCAACACCCTCTAAAGGCTGAATGTCACACTCGCTGCAGTCATTAGAGCCACAGTTAATTCACAGGCTCGCAGTGATGCTCTGGGACAAAGCACACACGTGAACACCTAGATTTCCCCTACCAACCAAGGTTCCAGCTGGACCTGCACAGAAAAGTAGGTACACAGCGTTCACATGAGTGTGTCCCCATTATCTGGGCCAGCTTGGAGGGGGGTGTGACTGTTAGGGGTACCCGTCCCTTACTCTAGTAAAAGAAATAAACTTAAAAAAATGTATATAGTGGGAACCAGCAGTTAGCGTAATGGCTATGTTGCTGGACTCCCACGTAGTCGACCGCGGTTCGTGTCCCGGACCCGGTGGCTTAAAACTCACGCCGGGCGCGTGTGCGTGCATGCCCAAGATCCCGAGAGGAGAATGGAGGAGAAGGGATTACGGCGTGACCATCCCCCCTGGGGGGTGATTTCTCGCTTTCTGTCTCTATGTCTCTCTCTGTCTGTCTGGTGAGCGCACGCGCCCTACAGTGAAAATCTCTCCAAAAAAAAAAAATGTATATAGTGTACAGCGGGGCTGGGGCCATGTGCAGACCCGTGTGTGGTGCAGGCAGGGACCTGAAGAAGGGGCAACAAAGGAAAAGAATTAGGCTGTCGCCTCGATTGTACATTCCCGTGCCAGGTGCCCCGACTCGCCCCAGCGGTGACAGTTGACTTCGCTCATCCTGCTGTAGTCGATGGCCACGTGATCAGTCTCACCACACCTGTAGCACTTCACTTCAGTGCATTCTTTTTGAATATGTCCAAAAAAAAAAAAATCAAGTAACACCTGTATCAGGCCCTACATAGAACATACAGTCGAATGGGAGTAAACAAAATAAAAAGACAAACATGCGTGTTCATGGCCGTGTGAGAGAAATCGGGACAAAAGCCTCAGAAACAGCTTCATGCTGGACATGTAGATGGTGACGGCAAAGGTTCAGGACACTTTTTTTTTTTTTTGGAGAGGT
>NW_006205068.1:2519531-2552262 GCF_000334495.1 Tupaia belangeri chinensis | reverse complement strand
GCCATGGAAGCCCAGTGACAGCCATTACGCTAACTGCTGGTCCCAGGACACATTTTTCAAAGACGAAATCTAAAATGCAGAGTAACATCGATGCTCACAGTTAGCAGAATGTGGAGCTATTCAGGAATCGCAGAGAAATGCATTTTCACAGAAATCAAGATGTTATTTTTGTATACTATATCACTTAGACAACAGTGTTTCATTTGTAATCAGTTTTTAAAAGTTAGATGGAAAAAGCAACTGAAGTCCTAGAAAATAGAAACATAATTTTAAACTACTTTATTCCAATAAAGCTGGAGGGGGAAGGGGAGTTTGATTAAAGTTCTTTTTGTTTGTTTCAAATTCAATTCAGATTAACATAAATAGTGGAAAATGCCGTATTAAAGAGGGACATGTGGAGGAGTGAAAAAAAAAATGTATATACAGCCAGCCTTGTAGCCTAGCAGTTAAGGAAGCTGGATCCCACATAGCTTACTGCAGTTCAGGTCTGGCGCTGGTGCCTCACAAAACATACTGACTGGGGGCCGGCAGGTGGCATGGTATGTTAAGGGTGATGGACTCCCACATGGCTGACCACTGTTCGAGTCCCGGACCTGGCGGCCTACTTTCTCCCTTTCCTCTCTCACTCACTCATTGTCCCTCTTTGGTCACATTCAAAATAAATAAGGTTTAAAAATAAATAAATAAAGTTAAAATAATTCTTTTAAAAAAACAAAACAAAACAGAAAACAGACTGACTACATATGTAGTGCATGCCCAAAATCTAGACAGGATGGAGGAATGAAGAGAGGACTGAGGCCTGGCCACACTCCACTGAGGGGTGTTTTCTCTGTGTTTCTGGCAAGTGCACATACCTTCTAGTTATTAAAAAAATGCATTTACTTTTTTTAAAGATTATTTTACTTTATTTTCATTTGACCAGAGTGAGAGAGAGGAGAGAGAGAGGGAAAATGAGAAAGCAAGTCCCCAGGTCCAGGACTCAAGCCATAGTCGGCCTTGTGGGAATCCAGCTCCCTTAAACACCATGCCACTTGTCGGCCTCAACTTTTTTTTTTTTTTAAGAAATTTTTTTTGCTCTAGGGTGCATGCTCTCACCAGAGAGAAAGAAAGTGAGAAATCACCCCCCGGGCAGTGGCCACACTGCAATCCCTTCTCCTCCAGTCTTTAAAAAACAAAACAAAACAGAAAACATACTGACTACATATGTAGTGCATGCCCAAAACCTAGATAGGATGGAGAAAATCTCCTCTTGGGATTTTGGGGGCACACACACACACACACACACGCCTGGCAAGAGTTTTAAGCCTCCAATTCAAGGACTCAAACAGCAGTCAACTATGTGGGAGTCCGGCAACCTAACCATTATGCCATCTGCTGGTCCCAATGCACGTAAACTTTTAACACTAAATATGAATCCCCAAACTTTGACATTGACACTTTCACTCAATAACTTGTGGCTTTTCCATCTCTTACTATACCACCATGCACAGACTTGACCCTCACTGTGAGCTGCTCAGATGCACCACATTTGTGGCTCCCACTGACTCCCTTAGCACACATTCTTTAACTGGGCAATTAAGAAAAGATGCTCAACTTTATTAAAAATAGACTGATTCAAAGTAAGGTGATGCCACATTTTCCTTAAAAACACACTTGAAGGGACCGGCAGTTGGTGTAATGCCTACGTCTGGACTCCCATGCAGTCGACTGCAGTTCAAGTTCCAGACCTGATGGCGCAGACTCAACGCTGGGTGCATGTGCGTGCGTGCCCAAGATCCCAAGAGGAGAATGGAGGAGAAGGGATTGCGGCATGGCCATCCCCCCGGAGGGTGATTTCTGGCTTTCTGTCTCTCTGTCTCTCTTTCTGGCGAGCGCATGCACCCTACAGCAAAAACCTCTCCAAAAACAAAACAAAACAAAAAACATTTGTAAAGGATATGGAGAAACCAATGTAAAGAAAATTAATAGGACTTTCTAAACAACTTGGCATCTCCTGTCAAATTAAAAATATACATTCCCTTTGGCACAGCAATACCATTTAGGAAATCACTGGCAGTACTTCAACAGCAGACAGGCAGAAAAACGACACGCTCGACAGTGGATTACTGGGCAGATTTTTATGAACAAGACCTACACATGCCAATAGGGGAAGATGTGCATGGTGGAATGAGAGGAAGAAGTAGGCAACACAATAGGTACAGTATGACCTTAAAATCAGCAAAAACAGGGACCAGCAATTAGCGTAATGACTGTGTCGCTGGACTTGCATGTAGTCGACCACGGTTCACGTCCAGGACCTGGTGGCTTAAAACTCACGCCAGGCTTGTGTGCATGTGTGCAGATCCTGAGAGGAGAACCGAGGAGAAGGGATTGCGGCATGGTTATCCCCTATGGGGGGTGATTTCTCACTTTCTGTCTCTCTGTCTCTGTCTGTCTGGCAAGCACACACGCCCTATAGCAAAAACCTCTCCAAAAAAAAAAAAAAAGAAAAAAGAAAAATCCAAAACTTTCTCATAACAGACAGACATTTCTGGGTGCAAAGGACACTAAGTAGGGACTCATTTCTGGGAATATAACTGAACAGCAGGGGGATTTTTCTTTAAGAATTATTTTATTTTATTATTATTAAATTTGACCAGAGAGACCGAGAGTGATCGAGAAAGTGGAAGTGAGAATGCAAGCCGCCAGGTCCAGGACTTGAACTGCAGTCAGCCATGTGGGAATCCAGCACCTTAACCACCATGCCACCTGCTGGCCCCAGCAGGTGACTCCATTAACTCATGCTTTGAGCATTTGAATATCTAATTAACACAGTGCATAAAGAATAGTGTTAAGGGGTTTGAGTTTACCAGAAAGCTCATATTATTCTTAAGTATTTCTATCAAATCCAAGAGAGAAAACTGAACAAAGATCAGCATTATAGCCTAATGGTTAAGGGAGCTGGCTGCTACATGGCTGACACTGGTTGAAATCCTGCCCTCAGCAGCTTGAAAAACACATTGGATGTGTGTGTGTGTGTGTGTGGGGGGGGGCGGGGGAGCATGCCCCAAATCCCAATAAGATGGAGAAATGGAGCAACAGAGATTTTTTTTTTTCTTTTGGAGAAGTTTTTGCTATAGGGCGCGTGCGCTCGCTAAAGACAGAGACAGAGTGACAGAAAGCGAAAAATCATGCCACAATCCATTCTCCTCCACTCTTCCCTCAGGATCTCGGGCACGCACGCACATGCGCCATGTGAGTTCAAGCCACTGGGTCTGGGACTCGAACCGCAGTCAACTACATGGGAGTCCAGAGACGTGGGCATTATGCTACTGCTGGTCTGGAGGAACAGAGATTGAAGCATGATCACAACTCATTTGGAGGTGCATTTTCTCTCCCCCTATTTCCGGCAGTTAAAAAAAAAAAAAAGGAAAATGAGCAGACTAGAAAAAGAAAGCCACTGATCCTCCTTCCTGGTAAGAGTAGACAATGCTGTTGGTCCTTTAACTTGGATGCTCCTGAACACTCTCTAGTAACGATAAGACACAAGCTGCCTGCCTAATTTTAAAATTTCAAGTAATTACAGTAAAAACACAAAAACGTGTGAAACTAATTTCAGTCTTTTATTTTAATATATCACATCCAAAAACCATTTAAACATATAAACCATTTTTAAAAATAATCATTTAATTTTATTTATTCATTCATTTATTTTAATTTCACCAGAGAGAGACACACAGAGAGAGAAGGAAAGTGAGAAAGCAAGCTGTCAGGTCCGGGACTCGAACCACGGTCAGCCATGTGGGAGTGTTCAGCGCTTTAACCACTACGCCACCTGCAGGTTCCATATAAACTATTATTAACAATGATATTTCACACTGTGTGGCAGAGGTATTACCTTCAAACTTAGTGTGCTTTTCTCATCTGTATTTAGATTTCACAAAATGTTTAAGTTCATCAAAATAGATTCACATACCCAAATTCTTGACATAAAGTTTCCAGACAATGAAACAGAGCTGTTAGTCTTTAAATAAACTTAAAAGTTCAGTTGTGCTGGCTACGTTTCAAGTGCACTGCACATATGGCTAGTGGCTGCTGTACTGGATAACGGAGATGCAGAGAAGTCGTTTGTCCTCCTGGGGTCCGGGGACTAGCAGCACCACTGAGGAACTTGCTCTAAGTACAAGTTTTTAAGAGTCTACGCCAGACCACAGAGGCAGAAACTCTGGGGCTGGGGCTCAGCACTCTCTCAGAGCCCACGAAGTGTTTGGTGCACGCTGAAGCTTGAGCACCACTGGCCCAGAGAAACCACCATTAAGTAAGACAGCACAGAAGTCGTTTTTATCACCTACATGTAGAAAGGAAAGCAGTACAAATCCCCGCCCCATATATTTTGAGGGTACAAAACCAGGGACTAAAAGTTCTTGCTTGGATTTTGCTAATCAGGGACAGTAAACTATCTCAATGGGAGGTCTGGAATGTATGGCTGGATTACATACATTAAGGAGGTTGAGATCAGGACTGGGGTCAGATGACCTGTCTCACCTCACTTCCTGACACCTAAGGTCCCGGGAAATGCAAACTCCCGACATGCATCAAAGCTGTCAGTATAGCTTCAATTCCAGTGTTAATTATTAATGTTCGTATTATTCACCACTGCGTGAGGTCACAGCCAGCAGCAGACAGAATGTCAGGCCATGGAAGGTGTACTTATTCTTCATCTCATCCATGAAGGCTAGCTTATCCCTCGCTCCACACCCTGGTCTGGGTTTTCTGCTCTTTGAAACTCTAAAACCAAGCCCCCCTATAATCTCCACTGCTCAAGGAAGCACTCTTTCTACTACTGCAGTTTTAAGTCACTTCTAGAAGTTCCTATTACTTCGACATCAGACAGAGCTTTGACTTGGACAGCTGGCATGTTGTAACACTGTCTTCCTGGTGTTGAAATGGTGTTCAGGTACAAACACGCTGTCTCACAGGTTGACCTATGCCTATTTTAAGAAGTCAGCTGTGGCAGAAATGGCAATTAAGTCCATCAAAACAAACGTCCTTCTTTCAGAGTCCTAGCCTCTTTGGAGGCAGGAATGGCCCATGGCTATTCTTAGGGGATGTGAGTGGAGGGCTGCAGGCCACCTCTAGACAAGGACACCTATCAAGGCAGGAGAGGCCCTCCCTCATCTCTGGGCTCAGACACATTACAGAAGTCACAAGGTAAAGCCAGAGCTGTGGTCAGCTGTGTGGTGTCTAAGTGACAGAAACTTCCAGAAGACTGGGTCCCTGACTGACTCCATCCAGGGGATGGAGCTCCTTTGCTCTTTAAGCCACTTTACATCATTGTTATAATAACTTAACCCACCTGGGACCATCATTTATTATCTTTCTGGTTGTTTATTTTGCCAAATAATTTTTATCTTTTATTAGAAACGTTTTAATAAACTTTCCAACTGTCTGCCTAGGGCATAAAAGTTATCTACAAACTTAGAATGATACACAAAAATAAGCTAGTAGGCCAGCGTGAACAGGCAGTCAGGTCATCTCTGTACTTTCCACCTACAAGAGAACAAAAAGAAAGTTTGTTTTAGAGATTTGTCTTGATTCTCTAAAAATAACTGATCATATAAAAGGATCTTAGAAGCCAAACAAGATACTTTAGAAATGAGCTGTAAAGTGTTACTGCTTGATGTGACCTTGTGCTGAGATGAAGTGCATTTATAACTGGGGTTCGAGTCTGTAACACCCCTCCTTGTGATGAAGTTATATACTACTGGAACATGTCGCTTTACATGCTCAGTTATTAAGTGCATCACACTGTCTTTTCAATAATCCCACTGGGACAAAACTACAACACCCGTCATAATTGTGACTGCACGTGACTACCCGCCACTCGGCCTAATAAATACCTGAATCGCTGGGCCAACCGACTGGCAGACAGGGCACCCGCAGCTCCTGGCAGCCTGGATTCAGACGCTCTCGTTACTGAACACCTACACAGAAAGCTTAGATCAGTATCCATTCAACCTCCTTCAAGGGCTTACCAAGAAAATCCACACAGGTTTATGCAGTTAGGCAGCTAACCCACAGGCTGGTTTAGGTGTGGACACCATGAGAAACAATCAAATGCAATTACAAAGTAATTTATGCTTCCATTTTATTCAACAGGAAGTTCAGTCAGATGTTTCCTCTGATTTGACAAAGGTACTAGTGTTGGAGTTGAACTGGGTCTCTCAAGACACATGCTGAAGTCCTAACCTCCAGCTCCTCAGAATATGACAGCAGGCAGCGTCTTTACAGAGATAAGTCAAGTTAAAAGACCATTAGGTGAGCCTGTGACTAGTGTCCTTACGAAAACAGGGTTAGGGCACAGACACATACAGAAAGAATACTGCAGGAACATGAAGGCAGTAGCCGGGGTGATGGATCTACAAGTCAGGGAGCACCAAAGACTGCCCAGAAGCTGAGAGAAGCTAGAGGGAGACAAGGAGCAGATTTCCCCTCTCAGCCCTTGGAGGGAGTCAACCCTGCTGCCACTGTGATCTCAGACCTCCAGCTCCAGGACTGTGAAAGAATACACTTCTATAGTTTTAAGCTACGCAGTTGGTAGAGCTTTGTCATGGCAGTCACAGAAAACTAATGCAAGTACAATTTAGTTTAAATATTTTTGGGGGGCTGAAGGGTATACACATAGGGTAGAGGGGGTGACCCCCAATAGAGCCTGGACACATAGCAATCTTGTTTGCCTCCAATTTTTTATCCCCTCAGAATCCTGGGCATTCATATGCCCAGAAAATTGTCACCAGGGTTGGAATTTGAACCCAGGTAGGCCGTGTGGGACTGGCTTCCTCTGCACGGCACTTAACAACTATGCTGAGGGGCTGGCCCTAGAATCCAATTTTATTACACTCACCCCAACTCCTATAGTAAATATTTGAAATCAACAACAATCAATGCTCCAAAGTGTTCCATTCCCTCTTAGAATTTAAGCTGCTTTTACTTATGTCACTGTTAAGCCAGCTCCATCATAACAAAGTCTCTTCTCACCCAGCTTTGCAATTGTGGTCCAGAGGGTGTCTATGCTGAATACAGAAGTTGCCACAACACTGGGCACAAGCCACCTGCAGCATCTCTTTCTTCTTGCATCCCTCTTTTGAGCATCGGTATGTAAAAATCTGAGAAAGCAAGTTATTTCAGTATTTCAATACAGCAAGATCATTTGCATTTAAACTAAAAACAGCTCTTTACCCACACAGAACAAAGATGTCAAACTTATATTCAAATATCTTAGTGGAGTTGAAAAGACCAATGCTAATGAAAAAAAAAAAAAAAGAAAGGAAGGGAGGGAGGAAGGAAGGAAGGAAGGAAGAAAAGGTAAGACAAAAGGGGAGTGAGACTCTGCGAGGGAAAGAAGCCAAGCAAGAATGCAACAAGCACAGCTCAACATGATGACAGGCTCTGGGGAGTTCTGGGGACAGTGGAGGTTGTTCCATCAGGGGCAAGGGAGCTGGCATATCCATGTCCCCCCACACCTGGGAGTCGTCTTTTTTGGGGGGAGTGGGGGGGGTAGAAGGTAATATAAATTCCTAGGCACTTCCATCTCTGAGAATGCAAGAGGGTAAGCGAAGGGAAGAGTGTCCAGTACTCTGAGGACAGATGGGCGGGGTAGCTGTTGCCAGTGACCGTCTAGCAGGAGTTTGCACACACAAAGTGCACCAACACAGGGATGAGTGCCGAGTGCAGGAGCCAGAGCAAAGTGTACTAGGAATACAAAGGCACACCTGTGCCAGAGGAGGACCGGAGCAGTGGGATACAGGTGGTCCTCCTTGGTTGAGTCAAGAATGAGGACCCATCTGGGAGACGCAGCATCCCAGGCAAAGCAATGGTCTTGCCAAGGAATTTCAAAGGACTTCCAGGAGGCCTGGAGGGCAAAGGCCCAGGTGCACAGCAACAGCAGCACAGAAGGAACAAGGCTAGGAAGGGGAACTGGTGTAAGCTTCTGTACAAAGGGCTTTTGTGGGAGATCAAGGAATAGAGTTTATTCTCTCACATTTGATGTGCAAATAAAAAGTTCATGGGCCTTAAGTTTATTTATGGTAATAAAAATATAAAATATTTACTACAATGTATTAAGAAACTGAAAACTACAAACCTAGATCTATCACTAGACACTGATTTAAGCTTGACACACTCAAGTCCCTAATAGAATGGCTCTCTAAAAAGCCAAAAGTTGGGATCCAACAGGTGGTGTGGTGGTTAAGGTGCTAGACACTCCCACATGGCCAACCATGGTTCAAGTCCTGGATCTGATGGTTTGCTTTCTCACTTACCTTCTCTCTCCCCCTCTTTCTCTCGTCAAATTAAAATAAGTGAATAAATAAATAAATAAGACAAAAGTTACCTACGTGTTTATTTTGAAGAGCAAGGACAGGAGAGGGGGCAGGCATCTGATAAAGTAGCCAGCTTCAGGAAAAAACAGCCTGAATAAACTAGAAAACCCCACAGGGAGGAAGAGGTGCAGAGTTGGCCCAGAGGAGACTGCTCTGGGGAAGGCTCACGAGGCTCTGCAAGTGTGAAGTCCCAGGGGAAAGCAGAGTGCCATGGACATGTAAGCTACAAAAGGCAGGCTGAAAGGAATCTCCTTGGACATCTGATGAATGGCAGGGATCTGAACACATGTATTGGTTCGGACACCCTGAAACACCATGAAAGTGTCAGAAAAGACCTTTTCTGAAAGAGGGATAAACCACTAGGGCTGGAATAAAAAGACAACAGCTAAAAAGAACATGAATGAGTAGTAACAGACCTGGAAGGTAAGAGAAAGACAAACTCTAAGTGGTAGAAGGCCAAGAAGCAACCCTACTTACAACTCCAAAGGCTCAGAAACAGGTACTAGAAAACCAGGTGGAGTGGGACTACAACAGAGAAAGAAGTGGCTACAAGTGTGTTTAAGAAACAGACTCTGGTAGGACCAGAAGGTGGCATAGTGGTTAAGATGCTGGACTCCCATATAGTTGACCGTGGTTCAAGTTCCAGACCCAGGGGCTTGAAACTCACATTAGGCACGTGTGTGTGTGTGTGCATGCCCAAAATCTCAAGAGGAGAATGAAGAAAGGATTGCAGCATGGTCATCCCTCTTGGAGGGTGATTTCTTACTTTCTGTCTCTATAGCAAGCACACATGCCCTATAGCAAAACTCTTAAAAAAAAAGAAAGAAAGAAAGAAACAAACAAACAAACAAACAAACAGACCCCAGGGCCAGCAGGTTGTTTAGCAGTTAAGGCACTGGGCTCTCACATGGCTGACCGTGGTCTGAGTTCTGACCTCATGGTTAGAAACTCTCACTGGGTGTGTGTGCATGCACGTCCCAAATCCCAAAAGAGTGGAGAAGGGATTACAGCATGGCCCTCCCACTAGGGGATGATTTCTCTCTCTCTGTCTCTCTGGTGAGCACATGTGGTCTATAGCAAAAATCTAAAAAAAGAAAGAAAGAAAGAAACCCCAAGATCTCCACTCAGCACCCCGAGAATTTTTACATGTATATGTGGAAAGGGTCAGATAGAGGCTATGCCCAAAGGAAGCACAGTGGTAAAAAGGTCCCTCAAAAGACAGAGAGGACTATGGAGGACAGTAATGAGAAAGGCACTACAGGGATATCTGGTTGCTCTCTCCACCTAACTCCTAGTACTCTGAAAAGCCAGGGGAACATCCTCCAAGCAGGAAGATGGAATACCTTCTCTGGGGAATCCAATCAGCCAGAAACACCCAGTTACAAATCTCAGGGGCTTTCTGAGGGAGTGAATCAGAGAGATAACACACAGCCAAAGCCAGAGTTCTCTCTGCACCTAATAAGCAGCCAGCTCCAGAGCAGGCATGTGAGGAAGGCATTTACTATGACACACGGAGGACAGATCCTATAGGATGAGAAGCCTGTCCCAGGCTCTAGCACCAAGTCCTAGGAATCTGCTTAGTGGAGAGAAGGTAATATTCCAGAATCCAAAGACTGGAGAACATGCTTCCACTAAAATAAGGAATCAACGAAGAAAGGGAAAAATGCAGGACATAGAAAACTCTGATCAAGAGAGAAAAACAAAGAGAATCTCAAAGCTCTTATTCTCAAGGTGACAGAGGCCTGAAACACTCACCCTAACACAGCTTAACCCCACCAGGAGGAGAAATTATCTAGTGTCAGAACAGGGAGAGGTGTTAACTCCTCAGTGTACAGGGTAATAAACAGGTAATGCCTAAAATTAAAGCATGAAAAATGATACAAAAGTATACTCATTGGGAGAAAAAGTAGTTACCACAAACAACCAAATAAGGGTGGGTAAATGTTCAAAGTACTTGCCTGTGGGGAATAGGGCCCTCTAGCTTTTCGTATCAAACTTTACTCAAATTGAACAGATGAATAACTTTAAAAAAAAAATACTGGGCCAGTCAGTGGCATGCTGGTTAAAGGGTATGGATCCCACACAGCCAACTGCACAGTTCCAAGCTCTGAACCTGGGAGCTTGAGAAACATACCGGGTGCATGTGAGGACTTGCCCAAAATCCCAAGAGGAAAATGAAGAAGGGAACGCTAGCGGTGCTTTCTCACTCTACCTGGCCCCATCTCTCTAGGAGGTACACACCCACTACAGCACAATCACCAAAAATAAATAACATATAAAACAAAATAAAAATATTGATGCTGCTAAAACAAGGAAAGTATATGGATGAATTTTCTATCTTATGTTTTAAGCCTAGGAGCTTAGGAAACATACATTAACAGAATGATTCTAGAAAACCATAGTAACTCTATTGTAGAAGGAAAACTGTCTCTATTAAAAAAAAGAAGACCCTAACCTGGGACTCCTAATATTTACAGAGTATGTTTATGTAACTATAAAAACATGTCATGAACAACACAGGAAAACATCAATATATACCATTAGAACTTTACATAAACTATTGGGATTAATTTTCATATTTACAAGACTGATCATTCCCCCTGCTCCCAAGAAAAAAACAATTTTCTCAGGTCACAAAATTGGTATAGAACTTGACCTTACCTTCTCCTTATTCTTCCCAGGATGGTAGTTACAATCTCTGTCAATGTGCTCACCAACGACCACATCTGGTATCTCTCCCTTTTTTATTGGGATGGGGGTGTTACAAAGTGGGCATACTGGGACCTGAACATCCTAAAAATAAGGAATACAAGATACTTGAAATTCAAACAATCAAAACTCACTAAAGAAACAAAAGATAAAGGTACTGGGATCAACAGTTAGTGTAATGGCTACGTCGCTGGACTCCCATGTAGTCGATTGTGGTTCAAGTCCCAGACCTGGTGGCTTAAAACTCACGCCAGGTATGTGTGCGTTCACACCCAAGATCCCGAGAGGAGAACGGAGGGGAAGGGATTGTGGCGTGGCCATCCCCGCTGGGGGTTGATTTCTTGCTTTCTCTCTCTCTCTGGTGAGCGCACGTGCCCTTTAACAAAAACCTCTCCCCCCCAAAAAAAAATAAAATAAAAAAAGAAAGAAAATGGTACAATCGTATAATACACTTAAACACAAACAGAGCACAAAAACTGATATCCTAACCACTGGTGAGAATAAAGCAGCCTCGGCATAATGGTTACTGGAAAGGCAGCTCTAGAACTTGAGGGTAAGGTGCCTTGAGTAGAACCCAATGGAATCTAAATATAATGAACTATCAACCAGCTGCAAAAATGTCCCTAATGGCATAAAAGGCAGCAAAGGGAGAAAGCTGGTGAAAGCAATCATCATTTACTGTCTCAGGATGTAGGCATATCTATCTAGCACCATCTAATTGAGAGGAAAATGCCCAAACATCTCCAGAGTGAGATGACAGACAAAAACATTAACCATAAAGATCCTCCAGGTCACTTCAGTTGCCAGCAGCCTCTCTGGTCCTTTTGTTTTTTCTATAGGGTGTATACACTGGCCAGAAAGACAGAGACAGACAGAAAGACCAAAAGCAAGAAATCAACCCCCTGGGGGGATGGCCACTCCGCAATCCCTTCTCCTCTCAGGATCTTGAGCACACACGCACATGCACCTGGTGTGAGTTTAAGCCACTGGGTCTGAGACTCGAACTGCAGTTGACTACATGGGAGTCCAGCAATATAGCCATTACGCTATCTGCTGGTCCCATCCTCTCTGGTCGTTTTGAGGCTTCTTATGTGGCTCTTACACAAAGGGAGTGACTCACGACCAGTGAGAACACACATAGCCTAGGTTCTCCAGTAATTAACTACCATCACTGACTGCAAGCTCAAGACTGTGAGGCTCTGGAGGAAGTGATTGGAGCAGCCAGTAACTGAAAGCCCAGCATGACTAAAAAACAAAACAAAAAACACTGGGCCAAGACAAAGTTAAAACAACAGTCAATGAGAAATCTGAAGTGCAGCTGACATCAGATGGCCAGCACATAATCACAGAATCAGAGGGGCCTACTGTCTGTGGGCTGAGTTGGCAGAGTCCCTCAACTGGCAAGTGTGCAAAATTAAGAAGTAAAGCATTACTGGGACCAGCAGTTAGAGTAATGGCTATGTTGCTGGACTCCCATGTAGTCGACCGCAGTTTGAGTCTCAGACCTGGTGGCTTAAACTCACGCCGGGCGCATGTGCGTGCGTGCTCAAGATCCTGAGAGGAGAATGGAGGAGAAGGGATTGTGGGGTGGCCATCCCCCCTAGGGGGTGATTTCTCGCTTTCTACCTCTCTGTCTCTCTGGCGAGTGAGTGCATGCACCCTATAGCAAAAACCTCTCTTAAAAAAAAAAAAAGGAGTAGTAAAGCATTACTAAGTGATATCCAGTCAGACTTGACCCTTACAGAGACATGGAAAGGTTCAGCTGACAGGACCTGGGTAGTACAGCTGAGTCACCAGGGCCTGGTGAATATGGAGAGGGTGAGTAACCCTTCCTGCCCCACCATGATGACCTAAGAAAGGCCAAAGGGTGAGGCCCTGGCCGACACTAATGAAAGCATATGATGCTAAGTCATCCACATTTTTATTTTCTTCTTTCCTTTTCTTTCTTCTTCTTCTTTTTTTTTTTTTTTTTTTGGTAGTTTTTGCTATAGGGCACATGAGCTCACTTCAGAGTCATAGAGAGTGTGAGAGAGAGGGAGGGAGAGAAAATAGAAATCACCCCCCAGGGGGATAACCACACCCTAATCCTTCCTCCTCCGGTCTCCTCTCAGGATTTTGGACAAGCTTGCACATGTGCCCAGCATGTTTTTCAAGTCACCAGGTCCAGGACTCAAAATGCTCAGCCAGTCATGTGGGACCTAGCAACTTAACTTCCATGCCACCTGCAGGCCCAACATCCACATTTCTAAGTTCAGAGTTCACTAAAATAATCTGTGACCCACCCATGATCAAAGTGAACATGAGCTGGGAGCCACCTGAAAAGTAAGTAACAAAAGACTTAAGCATTCGGACTTAAGCCAAGTTCATTATTTTTTAAATAATTATTTTATTTTAAATTTTATTCATCATAATCATTATTATTTTAGTTGAACAGAGAGAGAGAAAGAGAGAGAGAGAGAAAAGGAAACTGAGAAGCAAGCCGCCAGGTCTGGGACTCGGCCAGCCATTTGGGAGTCCTGCACCTTAACCACCACACCGCCTGCAGGCCCCAGGTTAGTCTTCTTAAAGTCATCACCCAGCATCTAATAGTGTACTATTTGAAATCACCCAAATAAAAAGATAAGGCTATAAAGTTACCCAAAGAAATAAATATGCCTTCCCGATTCGATTCTGCAAGAAGTATTAAAACATTTCTTGCATCCCATGAAGATACAGCTATATTTTCCCTTGGTGTCATGAATCAAAGAAACAAGCATTTTAACATATAAAGCAAGTTCTGACAGGTCATAACAATTTGACTCTGAGAGTCTGGAAATATAGTATCAGTTACCTCACAGCCAGCTATCCATCAGCACTTCCTTGCGACAGTGGAAATGCTTTCTATCTGCCCTGTCCAATACAGTGCTTGCTGGCCATATGTGGTTACTGAACACTTGAAATGTGGCCAGTTTGAGAAATCAAATTTTACCATTTTATTTAATTTCCGTTAAATTAAATAGCCACATGTGGCTAGTGTCTATTATATTGGTGTGTAGCTTTAGACAGTGAAGATTAGAATCTTTTGGGAACCAGCAGTTAGCGTAATGGCTATGTTGCTGGACTCCCACGTAGTCGACCGCAGTTCGCGTCCCAGACCCGGTGGCTTACAATTCACGCCGGGCGCATGTGCGTGCGTGCGTGCCCAGGATCCCGACAGGAGAATGGAGGAGAAGGGATTGCGGTGTGACCATCCCCCCTGGGGGGTGATTTCTCGCTTTCTGTCTCTATGTCTCTCTCTGTCTGTCTGGCGAGATGAGTGGAAAACCCCCAAAAAAAAAAAAAAAAAAAAAGATTAGAATCTTTTGAATAAACGATGATGACTTACCTTCTTGAATGCAAAGGGACACTTATGTGCAGCATATGTAAAATGATCTTTACAGAAATCTTGTTTACATGCATCACATTTTAGTGGAAGAAAATCTAAAAGAAGATAAAAAAGTAGTAAAGTTTGTTTCCAAGACTAAGACAGGAGAATTCTATCAATAGATCATACTAAACAGGTATTGCCTACACTAAGTGCTTCATGCCTATAACTATATCCTGAGGTATTACGGGACAACTCGGGAGTTCATTAATTTCACAATGCCAAACAACATTTAAGAACCTGTTGAGTGCCAACACATCTGGAGGATTGTGAATTTAACAAAGTATTTGAGCAGCACGCTGTATCCACTCAGCCCTGGCAGCCAGCCTAGTACCAGACCTGGGTGGATGCTAAATCAGCCTGCCAAAGAGAAAACTGAACCTCATGGCAGCTTACCAATACTGGAAAGTCAGAGAGGCCCAGACACAGAATTATCAGCTAAGTAATGTAAGAGCCAGAGCTCTCCCACACGAAAGACAACAGTGTTATTTTCTGTTAATATTCTTGTAAAAGTGCTTACCTAGCTGCTTGCAAGTTTTTTCTGAACAATGCTTCCCCAAATCAGGAAACTCCATTATGAAAACAGTGTCAGAAACACAGATGGCAGTTAAATTTCACCTACAAGAATCAGAATAGTTAGGAGGAAAACATGAGTGCCTAAATTTAGTCACCAAGATTTGTAATTCACAAACAATAAATGCAAAGAAATATGCTCTGCAGGGAACAATAACTATCCAAGTCATCCTGGGCCCCTGAGCAAGAATAACGCATCACAAATGCTTTGTCTTTCAGGAAAAGAGGAAAATAGGAGTTGAAACACAAAATACAGTCCGCATCCATGCAGAATCAACCCCTTTAGGAAAGATGAATTACTTTTTTGTGTTGTTAGTTTCAAGTTTCTGAAGCTTACTCCAAATTGTGGTATTCCTTGAACTATTACTTTAACCCACACTGACAGGGGCTTCCCAAACTTCAATTTACACAGCTGCCAGGGAAAATGACAACCATGGTGACTGTCAAGTCATAATCTCATCTATTGAATATACTTGTTGACATAAACAAAACTCTGTTACTAGGTGCTAAGTCACATTAGTTAACTACACTATCCAAGGGGATTTAACTCTGTCCCTTAACTCAGTCTTTAACTCCCTCAAGTATTGAGTTTTATTTTGAACTTATTCCTTAATTACATCAACTCAAGTTGAACAGGGAGAAGGGCAAAGCTCTTAATTCACCACGGAAAACAGGCAATGAAGCTACTGCACTTGAGAGAGAATTTAAATCCATAGAAAGCAATCCTCCCAAGTTCCCCTCCAAGATCTGCCCCTTTATCAAACCACTCAAAACTCCTGTCCCTACAGAAGTATCTTTGGCTGAACCAATATACAGTGTATTCATGATGGGAAAATTTATTTGGTATGCTATGATACACAGTGATTGAATATGAAAAAAGAAAAAAATATTAAATAAACAAATTGCCCCAGCCTTCTAGGTTTTCTGAATTTAATTTGGGTCACTTAATGTCTTAAAATAAAGTCTTTGAATGGTGTTACTTTATTCATTTATACAATTTAATCTTCTGGACACCCACCCTTCTGCAACTATCTGCAGTTACTCCTGGACATACTTTTCCTTATTACCTTTATCACCTATACTTATTAGTAATAATCAGAGTCATGGTTAAAACATAGCAGTATTGGGGCTGGCAGGTGCTACAGTGGTAGCTGGGGTGCTGAGCTCCCACCTGGCTGACCCTCATTTAGGTCCCTGACAGCTTGCTTTCTCACTCTCTCTCTCTCTCTGGTCAGATTAAAAAATAATGATGACAAATAAAATTAAATAAGTAATTCTTTTAAAAAGCAGTATTTGTAAAATATTTTTGTATATATATATGTTCTAGAATTATTAATTTTGATCCCACTTTGTATTTTTATGTAAGAAATCTCTACAACTGTAAAGTAAAATGCAAACATTATCTATGAAGAATTAGAACTATATCTGTTACCGTTACATTTTAAAATAAATTATTTTAAAACTAGAAGAAACACACACACACTCCTGTCCCTACTAAAATTCAAGACCTAGGGGCCTTTTCCTGATCGCCCCATTGGCTTTCTCCAATCTCCCAGCGTTTTCTCCTATGCAGTTCTCTACGTCTAGTATATTCTAGCCCGATTTGACACCTACTTTTCCTCTCTGGTATCCATTCAAAATATCACTTCCTCCAAAGATTCCTCCTTAACACCCTCACCACTTCCATCTAAGTTACACAACCTTCACTCTTGAAGAATTCCCCATTCCTTCCCAAGTCACTTTACTATTAGCTCCACTGAACGGATCATTCACGAGGCGCACCTCGCACAGTGACCCGAGCAGCGGTTCCGAAATTCGTCCAAGAAATTGGCTAGACCTGACAGCACTCCTGAAATGAGCTTGCTCTAGACACTGCGGCAGTCTTGAGGAGTCATTCAGCACCAGATCCAGGGGAAGTCACTCTGCTGTGAAGCTAAGTAAGAAACGCTAGTACCTGAGTACTCGGGCAGGTGTACCCGGCTAAGCCCTGGCCGGCTCCGGTCCATACCTGGCTCTCGGCGGGGACCCAGGCTGCTCCAGCAAACAGTGGAAGGTGGCGAAGACGAAGAGCGATGCGTCCTTCTCCAGCCCTGGGGGGTGCGGAAGGTGAGGCAAAAACGAAGGGCGCCCCCGGTCCCCGTGTGGCTTCAGACGCACATCCGCCCCCACGAGAGAAGCCGGCATCGCGTTTCCTCCTACTCCCGGCCATTTATCCGCAGCAGCCTTGAACCAAACGTGTACGGCGCGCCCCTCCACGACACTCTCGGGCCAACCAATCCCGCCCCGCCGTGGCCAGCGGGTCTGGCGCGCCCAGGTTACGTCACCATAGTCTAGCCAATCCTGTTCCTCCGTAGCTCCATCAGTCCGCCCACTGCTCACCTCTCCGCCTCTCTTCCCGAACAGTCTGGCAGCTTCCGGCAGGCGGCGCGCTCCTGCTAAGTCACGGTGAGGTCGCTCTCTGCAGGTGCAGTTCGGCAGGACAGGGCCTGGAAGAGTAGGCCTACAGGGTAGAGCGCAGTTCCCGCGGGCGTTAGAAATCCCGGGTTAGCCTTGACCCGGCAGGTTTAGTCTCCAAGGATAAGGCTGCCCGGGGCAGAGGGTGGGAGGTCTCCCTGCCCATCTGAAGTTAACCTGAGTGTCATAGAAAGAAAGCCTCAGTTAAAAATAGTAAAATTTCAAATTTAGATAAAAATTGCAAAAATAGTACCAAAAATGTTTATATCCCCAATTTAACGTTTCGTTATCCCCAACTTAACGTTTCGTCTTATCGGTTCCATGGTATCCTGTCCCTCTACAAATACATAAACAAATCTGTAGTTGATTCTCTTCCTTCTCCGTAGTTGCATGCTGTCAAGTCCCAGCAAATACTGAACTAGTGGAAACTGAATTAGTTGAATTAGGTGTTTGTTAGCCTTGTTTTGTCTTCTTTAAGGACACCTTATTTGATGTTTACTGTAGGTTTATTTATATTGAATTTTTTGTCAACACTGTGTAGCTCGTGTCTGACATCAGTCGATCTAATGTATATTTTCTCCACTGGCGCATCACAGCGTTTTTGCACTGGGAAACGGAGCACTAGAGCACTAGTTGGAGGCCCTTTAAAAGGCAAAATCATTGGGCCACCTAGTGATTAAGGCACCTGGGTCCCACATGGCGGACTGAACTGTTTTAGTTGCAGACCAGCAGCTAGAAAAACACACTAGGTACATGTGAGTGCATATCCAACTTCCTGGGTTGCTGAAGTGGTCATCCTCCATGGGGATGTGCTTTGTTCACCCTTCCCCTTTCTTTGGAGTGCAAACGTGCCTTATAGCAAAAAAAAGTAAATAACGAGGGACTAGCAGTTGGGGTAATGGCTATGTTGCTGGGCTACCATGTAGTGGACCATGGTTCCAGTCCCAGACCCTGTGACTTAAACTCACGCCAGGGGCCAAAGATCCCAGGAAGAGATTAGAGGAGGAGGGGCGTGGCCATCCCCCCTGGGGGGTGATTTCTCCCTCCTCTCGCTTTCTGTCTCTGTCTTTCTGACAAATGCACTAGCCCTATAGCAAAAACCTCTCCAAAAAGAGAGAGAGAAAAAAATAAATAATGAAAGGTGAAATCACCAACCAAAAAGCATGATAATGTGGAAAACACGGTATTAAATAGCCTGTTTAAAGAATACTTGTTTGCAATGTGAAACAGGAAGGAAATATCATCTTGTTAAACTTAATAAATGCGTTAGGCACCTTCAGTTTCTCACTGCTTTGTACATAATGTAGTAGAATGACTCTACCTTTTTTGGTATTGATTTGGGGATTATAAATGAATTTTAGCAAGCGGGCAAATTCACAAACACAGAAGCCACAAATAGTGTATATATGTGTCTGTGGGATTTTTTTTTAAATACATGTATGGTTAACCTTTGAACAAAAGTTTAAACTGATGCTTAGATTGCTTTCAATGAATACTATAAATACAGCTTCACTTTCTTATGATTTTCTTAATATTTCATCTGGCTTACTTTACAGTAAGAGTACAATATATAGTAAGTATACAAAATAAATGTTAATCAACTGTTTGTGTTATCGGTAAGGCTTCCAATCAACAGTAGGCTATTAGTAGCTGAGTTTTGGGGGAGTTGAAACTTACATGCAATAGTCTGAGGCCACATAGGAGGCTTGGGTTCAATTCCTGGCCTACCCTAAAAAGCCAGTCATGGGGGCATGTGTCTACAGTCTCACAAATCCATAAACACCTTCCATTTTAACCCAATACCTGGGCACTCTTTCTAGCCTTCTACCTTTCCATGATTGTAAGTACTTCCTCCAGCAGTAAGAAACCTGGTTTTTATTGCTCTCAATATATTTTTATTTGATTATTATAACCTATCTCCCAAATACTCTGGCCAGCACTTACACCTACTACCCTTGCGCTTCCCCGCTTAGCCCTAACATATTTGAGCATTGGTAGGCAGCTGACTACATGGGAGTCCAGTGACATAACCATTAGGCCATCTGCTGGTCCCTAGGAAGATTTGTTTTTAAAGAAGAGCATTTACTAAGGAAGTATACCTATGAATACAAGTCTTTAAGATATTTATCTTATTCCTGGGCCAAACATCATGTATGTGTTACTATTATCCTTCTTCGTAACCCCCTTAGTATAGAACTTTAATTTCTCAGACTTGGGACCAGCAGATGGCATAGTGGTTAAGTTGCTGGACTCCCATGTAGTCTCCTACTATTGGAGTCTCAGACCTGGCAGCTTAAAACTCACACCAGGTGCGTGTGCGTGTATGTGACCAAAATCCTAAGAGGAGGGGCTTGGAAGGGTGGCATGGTGGTTAAGGGCGTTGGGCTCCCACATGGCTGACCATGGTTTGAGTCCCAGACCTGGCGGCTTGTTTTCTCTCTCTCTCTCTTTCTTGCTTTTTCTTTCTCTCACTCTGTCCCTCTCTGGTCAAATATAAATAAATAAATGAATAAATAAATAAAGTTAAATATAATAATTTTTTAAAAGAATTCCAAGAGGAGAATGGAGAAGATGGGATTGCAAGGTGGCCATCCTCCCTGGGGGGAGGGTGATTTCTCACTTTCTGTCTCTCTTTCTCTGGCAAGTGCACATGCCCTGTAGCAAAAATCTCTCTTAATAAAATATTTTCTCAGACCTTTTGAAAATACAAATATCTGTAACCTTAATGCTATAGGAACTCAAATTCCAAAAGTCAATTAGGAATGTTAAATAACCACTCTTCTGTGCTCTCTCTCTCTTTTTTAATTTGCCAGAGGGCATGTATGCTTACCAGAGAGAAGGAGAGACAAAAGAGGAAAAGCACCTGCTACTGGAGCATGGCTACATTATAATCCCCTCTCCTCCATTTCTCCAAACTGTCAGGACTTGAGGTGAGCTCACATACACACACACACACACACACACACACACACACATACTCACACAGCATGATTCCCCCCTGCCAGATCCAGGATCTGAACTTCCTGGTCAGCCATGTGGAATCTGACTCCCTTAATCTCTATACCACTGGGCCAGCCCCAACTCTTTTAGCTTCCACATAGGAGTGAGAACATGTGTTTTTTTCTTTCTGTTCCTAGTGTATTTCACTTAATATTATGTCCCATCAGGCTCATTATTATGTTGCCTTGAATGACAGGATTTCATTCTACTTTTTAAACATTTTTTTAGAGATTTTTGCTATAGGGTGCATGGACCCACAGGAGAGACAAAAAGACAGATGGCAAGAAATCACGCCCCAGGGGGTGGCCGTGCCACAGTCCCTTCTCCATTCTCCTCTCAGGATTTGGGACACACATGCACACACTCCCAGCATGAGTTTTAAGCTGCTGGGTCTAGGACTTGAATCATGGTCAACAATGTGGGAGTCCAGCAGTGTAATCATTATGCCATCTGCTGGTCCCAAGGACATATCACTATGAGGCAGAAGAGAAAAGCTGATGAATAAACAATTGGATACATGAGTCTGGAACTCAGATAAGTCTGGCCTAGAGAAAGAAAGGTGGAAATCATGAACATAAACATGGCAATTGAATACGTAAGTGTTAATGAGATTGCTTAGGGAAAGCATGCAATGTGCAGGAAGAGGGCCTGGGCTCTAAGCCTTAAGAAAATCCAATACTTAAAAACCAAAGAATGATGAACTGGTCAAGATGGCTGAGAATAAGCAACCACAGAACTTAAGATAAAAATAAGGAGAGGGACGTGTCATTGAAGCCAAAAGTAAAAGAGAACTCTTACAGCAGGAGAACTGCTTAACTGCCATTGCTCTCAGAGGACAAGATGAAGACAAGAAGTATCTGTTCTGTGTAGGGACAGGAAGGTCACTAGTGCCTTTAGAGTGGTCCCAAAGGTGGACGCAGAAGTCAGATTGAAATTAGTTAAGAGTGTAAGGTAAAGAAATGCAGTTCAGATAAACAAGTGAGGATATAGGCAGGAAAAGTTTGTACACCTAAAGGAAGAAGATAAATATGTTTTTCCTGTCCAGGCTGGTTAAACAGGTGACTTCCTATTGCCCATTTCCCATTGGACACTCTCTTCTGTTTGGACACATAGTCAATATTACCTTTATATGCATTATTCATATTCTCAACAAATATTTATTGGGTGCCTTCTGTGTGCACAGCACCCTATTAGGCCTCAAGAAAACACAGGCAAAGACTAAGGTGGGTTCCTATATCTTCCCAGGAGCTTATTTCTTGTTCTGAGAGGGAAAAAAAAAAAAGACTCATATCCTGAAATGGGTGGACAAGAAGTGTCAACATTGTATTTATGAGTTTGTGGAGCAGAGGTTATAATCATTATTAGAATACAAAGAAAAAACTTCCCATAGCATGTGAAGAAGTTGGCTAGAGTGTCTAGGGAAGTTTCACATGGAAGGAATATCCCAACAGGCCCTTGGAAATGGGGGAATTGGACTGGACAGGTGTGGGTGGAGAGATCGCTGGAGCCAAGATTATGGGTTGGCCAGGGCTCTTGATTGCAAATGACAAGAACAAACTCGATAGATTTTGTAAAAAGGGGAGTTTATTGGCTCCTAAATTTGTGTGCCTAGATCCAGGAACTTAGATGTCCTTGATATCTTCATATCTGAATGCTGGCCCCTCTGTCCTTACTGCACAGTGACCTCTTATCATAGGGCAGTAGCTGCAAGCTACTGACTTCACCTGGCCAACGTGGTGAGTATCTCCCAGCATGAGTACTGGAATTCATGGATAGACCCTGTTGGTTTGCTTGGGTCTTGTTTAGGACTGACTACACGTGTTTTTAACTGGGGGATTTGGGGATGCAAATGGGGTGCTAGTAATTTTTCTGGGTGCAGCTATGGTGGTATAAGTAGATAGGTATCACTGCAAGATGGCCAATGCCACATGGGATAACTAGGTTTGGTTCCCAGCCCAGTCTAAACAGGCCAGGTGCAGTGGTGCATGGCTATCATCCTAGCTAACTAGGAGGTTAGGGCAAGAATTACCACAATGTGATGACATCTTGTCAGGGAAAACAAAACAAAAACTTTATATATCTCTATTTCTCCCAGGACATAATGTCACAATAATCATAAGTATACTATATGTGGACACTGACTGATAATCCTGCCAGAGTTACATAAAATGAGGTAGAGGTACCAAAGGTGAACTAGTCCCTGTGGAGTTGATGCTAAATCATTTGGAATTACATTTGCTGGTTCTAGGATCTCAGCCAATCTTGAACCATGGGGTGGGAAACTAGCAAAGTAATGGTGCCATTAACAGACAAAGGAGGGATAGGAATTCTAGAATAATTAATGGATATTCACTGTTAGTAATGAGTTGGCAGTTCAGGAAAAAGGAGGGACGAAGACTAAAGAATAAAGCACAAAATTTGAAGTCAGGGTAACTAGATAAAGACAGATGACCTAGAATGTGATGCAGAGAAATATGAACTTCATTGAATTGATAATGAGCTATTTGTCCAATAACTGGTATATAAAACTAGTGTTTTGGGGGTCTGGCAGGTGGCATGGTGGTTAAGGGCACTGGACTCCCACATGACTGACTGCAGTTCGAGTCCCAGACCTGGCAGCTTGCTTTCTCATTTTCTCTCTCTTGTCAAATTAAAAAAAAAAAGTAAATAAAGTTAAATAAAATAATTCTTTAAAATGAAAAAACTAGTATTTGAGGAGACAAGTCTGGGAGTGAGTTGCAGGATGTATTGAGAAGATTCAGAGAAGATCTAAGATTGTATTAATGCAGTGCTAAACTTTTGAGGGTCTCAGTACGGTGGAAATGGAAAGGAAAGGATACAGTCAGAGACCAGTTGAAAGAAAAAAAATCAGAACTTCTTAGTCGATTGGACAGGAAGGACAGAGAAGAAAGACATACCAAACGTCAAGCTTAGAGAATCAGAAGAACTGGCAAGAATAAGGAGGTTACTATGGTCAGTAGTTGGAAGATGATGTAAGTCTGTTTGAAGTTAGTTGAATTGTGGAGAAGCTATGTGAATAGAAAAAACACAGGACTAGAATTAGAATAACAGCAGATGCCTTGGTGGTTAAGATGCTGAACTCCATGTTGCTGACCACAGTTTGAGCCCCAGATCCAGTGGCTTGAAATTCACGTTGGGCATGTGTGCATGTGTACCCAAAATCCTGAGAGGAGAGTGGTTGAGAAGGAATTGTGGCATGGCCATCTTCCCTGGGGGGTGATTTTTCACTCTCTGTCTCTATCTCTATCTCCAGTGAATGCTCATGTCCTAAAGCAAGAAAAAAAAAATCTAAAAAAAAAAAAAAAAAAGAATTAGAATACTATTGAAAGACAAGACAATGGATAAAGTAAAAAAAATTCTAAAAGATTAAAAAATAGCCAGAAGAGAGTCTGAAGAACATCCCAGATAGGGAAGAAGAAACAGAAATAGAACATATAGAGAGATGAAGAAAATTTGGGTGCAACATCAAAGGAAAGAAGAAGAGTAGCCAAGAACGTTGACTACCCTGAGGAATTCAGGAAATAGGAGGACTGGAAATCCTTCAGGGAGTCTGACCTGAAAGGATTTTTACGACCTTTGGAGAAGTCATTTCCTTATAATAGTGTAGTGCCCAGGCTAAACTAGGTTATGCTGTGAACAGACAGCATCAAATTATAGTGGATGAAAACAGAAGGAGTGTTTCTTGCTCACATTTCGTGTCCATAATATGTAGTTGAATGTCTTAGTCTGTTATTGTGTTGCTAAACAGAAATACTTGCTATTGGATGGTTTATAAAGAATAGAGATTAGAGTCAACCCAGTAACTCAGCGGTTAAGAGAGCCAGCTTCCACATGGCCAACAGCAGTTTGAATTCTAGTCCTGGTGGCTTGAAAAACATGCTGGATGTGTGTGTATGTGTGCCCAGAATCCTGAGAGGAAGGAAGGATGGAGGAAAAAGTATTATGTTGTGACCATGCCCCATTGGAGGATTCTCTCTCACTCTCTCTCTCTCTCTCCCTCTCTCTGACAAGCACACCTGCCCTCTGGCAATTAAAAAAAAAAAAAAGAATAGTCGTTTTTTTTTTTTAACTTTGATTTGATTTGATTTGATTGACTGATTGATTGATTTTTTTAGGTTTTTGTCATAGGGTCTATGTGCTGGCTAGGAGACATGCTCAGGATTTTGGGCAAATGTGCACATGCACCTGGTGTGATTTTCAAGTCACCAGGTACAGAACTCACACTGTGGTTGGCTATATGGGAGTCCAGTGCCTTAACCACATGTCACATGCTCACCCTAGAATAGTGGTTTATTTAACTCACGATTCTGGTGACTAGAAAGTCCAAAGGCATGGGGCCAGCATCAGGTTGGCCCCTGGTGCTACATTGCAACACGACCAACAGAAGCAGAGAAGAGAGCACATGCAAAGAGGAAGGAAACAGAATTCTCCACTTCCTCTGTTTGTCCCTTTCATGTCCCCAGTTGATTGGATACTGTTCGCCCATTAGGCCCTGCCTCTTAAAGGTTTTACCTCCTCCCAAAGCCAGTACCCTAGGTGACCAAGCTTCTACAATATAAAATCTTGGGGTTTATCCAAAGCATAGTATCAAGCTCTGCTCCATGTCATCCTCACCTCTGAGACCTAGAACTATATAAAAGCCACTCTTGGAAGTATTACTGGTTGCCTTGATAGAGAGAAAAAATGACTTTGGAGAAGCTCACACTGGCAATGAAATCCCTTACCTGTAAGTTTCACTTATTGCTTCTGTTTGCAACTCATTGGCAATAGCCAGTCATATGGCCTCGTTCAACAACAGACCAAGAATTATACACCTACTATGTGTCTGGAAGTAAGAGGACTGGAAATACTTGTATTAACAGTAAGAATGACTTACAGGGGCTGACTCCATGGTGCAGCCATCATGTACTACTTAAGAGAAGCTGGATCCCACATGGCAACTGTGGTTTGAGCCCCCAGATCAGCCCACCTGAAGCAGTCCAGGCATATGTACAAGTGCCCAAGAGCTGAAAGATTGGAGGACTGCAATCACAGCGTGACCAGACCCTGTGGAGGGTGCTTCTCTTTTTCTCTCTTTGTTATTCTCTCTTTTACACATATGTGCACGTGCACTCTATTGTAAATAATTTTTTAAAAAAGAATGACTTGGGAACCAGCAGTTAGCGTAATGGCTATGTCGCTGGACTCCCACGTAGTCGACTGTGGTTCGCGTCCCGGACCCGGTGGCTTGAAACTCACGCCGGGGGCGCGTGTGTGTATGCCCAAGATCCCGGGAGGAGAATGGAGGAGAAGGGATTGCAGCATGACCATCCCCCCTGGGGGGTGATTTCTCACTTTCTGTCTCTATGTCTCTCTCTGTCTGTCTGGCGAGTGCATGCGCCCTATAGCGAAAACCTCTCCAAAAAAAAGAGAATGACTTAACATATAGAATAGTGGTAAAGTTCAGATTTCAGACCAAAGGAACAGGTAGGTAGTAGAATTACTTGTTTAATGCTCAGTAATGGTATTGGCTCTGAATGGTGACCTTATTCTTGGTATTAGACTATAAGGACCCAGAGAAGGACTCTGCTGTTTAATTCTTTGTATATGATACTCACAACCTTGTTTTTTAATTAGGCTCCTCTATGTGACAAAAAGAGATCCTCAAATGACATTGGGGCTTTTTCCTAAGAACTCTCAGGGAAGAAGGATAAGCCAGAGGTTCTTGGTCTGCCTAAAGGTGAAGAAATATCCCTTTTAAAGTTCCAAGTGGCCGTATATGTGTTTGCATGGGCCTCATAATGAATGCAATCATGACTGTAAACTCTACTTAGGTAGATCCTCCTGCTACATCAGGTACTGAAGCAATTGTTTCCTAATGAACAGAAGCCTACTGCATGGGATGTTAGTCCCTGCTGGTCCTGTACTGCTCACCATGGCCACTAGGAGTCCTTTGTCCTTTTACTGACACCTTTTGCTTGTTCCCACAGGCTTCAGCACTGTCAGTCTGAGAGTCATTGAAGAAGATGGGTACTTCGAGTAAAAATTGCGAACACAAATCCACTCTGTATTCCCCTAGACATGTGATGCAGAGCATAAATATTTCATAGACAAAGACAGCGAGACACAGATTTTAATTCTGAAAAGTAATTATAAGATAAACTACAGGAGATGCAGCATATGATTTGCCTCATGACACATTTTTGAGTAAGCAAAAGCTGTGTGGAATAAGAAATAAACCTGTTCAGGTTCCCAAGTGGGTGGGAAGGAGTGGAATGGAGTAGAGACAACTTAATGTTTTGTTTTGGGTCTTTTTGTCATCTCTTAGTTTGTGATGTGATATTATCCAACACATGGGACCACTTTTATTATGGAATCTGGACCATGTGACTCTTCCCTACTCATCCCTTTTTATTTATTTATTTTTTTGAGAGGTTTTTGCTATAGGGCTCGTCACTTGCCAGAAAGACAGAGACAGAGAGAAAGAAAGCAAGAAATCACCCCCCAGGAGGGATGGCCACACTGCAGTCCCTTCTCCTCCATTCTCCTCTCAGGATCTTGGGCATGCATACACATGCGCCTGGAGTGAGTTTAAGCCACCGAGTCCGAGACTCAAACTGTGATCAACTACGTGGGAGTCTAGCGACATAGCCATTATGCCAACTGCTGGTCCCTCCCTACTCATCCCTTTTATGACAAACTAGGACTTCTGTTTCAATATCCTTCTAAATATTGCCAGAACCCTTTGTTCACTGTCTGTGGCATTCCCAGAAGTAAGGAATGAGTAGCTGCTTGTTGTTGATAATTGTCCATGTAAAAGTTTGTATATGGGGACCAGCAGTTGGCGTAATGGTTATGTTGCTGGACTCCCATGTAGTTGACCGCGGTTCGAGTCCTGGGCCCAGTGACTTAAACTTACAGCGGGAGCGTGTGTGTGTGTGTTGTGTGTGTGTGTGTGCCAAGATCCCAAGAGGGGAATGGAGAAGGGATTGCGGCACGGCCATCCCCCCTGCGGGGTGATTTCTTGCTTTATATCTCTCTGTCTTTCTGGTGAGCACACGCACCCTCTAGCAAAAACCTCTCCAAAAAAAAAAAAAAGTTTGTATATGACTTAAAATGCAAATACAAAATTAGAAAAGAGAAAAATGAAACAGTATCGAGGATGTGGTTAAAAAAAAAACTAACCTGATTAAGAAAAAGATAATAAAATAAAAAACACTAACCTTTGTAAGGATTCTTTTTGTGTGTGTGTGTGTGAGGTTTTTGTTATAGGGTGCGTGTGCTCGCCAGAAAGACAGAGGGAGACATAGAGACAGAAAACAAGACATCACCCACCATGGGGGATGGCCACGCCACAATCCCTTCTCCTCCATTCTCCTTTCAGGATCTTGGGCACAGACACACACACGGCATGAGTTTAAGCCTCCAGGTCCAGGACTCGATCCACGGTCATCTACATGGGAGTCCAGCGATATAGCCATTACGCAAACTGCTGGTTCCAGGACTCTTAACCTTCTGTCAGAGTAAGTCCTTTATTGGTGCTGAGTAACCAAGGCCGTGCATTGGTTTCCTTTAACCTTAGGAATCACGCCTTCCACGTAGAATTTATTCACTGATGTGAAATAGATCTGAATTCTCCTCTTTTCACCAAGAGGGGTCTTAGACCCAGTGTGTAAAGTTGGAAACCTCTGGAAGTGATGTTCTATCCTTGCAGACTGAAGTATGGACCGCATTAGTGGCAGAGATGAGATATGGACCACATTGCTGGCAGGTATGTGGTCCAAACCTTGCAGACTGAGGTATGGGCCACACTGGTGGCAGGGAGCCTGCAGCACACACCCAGGAGTGGAAAATGGGGGCACACAAACCGAATATGCAGTTTAGTTAACAGCAATGTGCCAACACTGATTTCTTGGTTTTCAGGAAAGTTAACATCAGGGGGATCTGGGTAAAGGGTATATGAGAATCCTCTGAGCTACCTTTATGATCTCTGTCAATGTAAAATGATTTCAGCATAAAAAGCTGAAATGTGAAGTTGCCTTTGTCTGCTAGATAACATTTTTCTTTCTTTTGGGAACCTTACTAAAAACACATCCAGCTACTGTCCCTTGGGGTGGAGCAGCAAAGGCAACTATCCGCTTACTTCATGGGGAATGAGAGTGGGTCTTCCCTCATAACCGACTAAGACAGGCACTAAATATTGGGTCGTCGGAAAAGTCATGACACATTTTTTGCACAGGAAACAAGAAACTACGGCATGACTCTTCTGACCACCCAGTACATTAACCTGAAGCTTTCAAGTGCGACTGCTTTTGCAACTAAAGCTAAAACCACCCTGTCTCGCAGAGGCATCGACATCTAAGGGAGGACCAGGCTGTCGGCATCGAGTACTCATTGGACGTGGAAGGAGGCACTGGGCAGTTAAGGTAGGAAATGGCACTTTGGGTTTTGTTGTTTATTGCTGGAGTGCGTGTGTGCTTGACGGAGAGGAGGAAGGAGAAAAAAACACACCTCAGAGTGGGGCATGGTAACGCTGCAATCCCTTTCTTCCATTTCTCCATCCCATCAGGATTCAGGGCGTGAGCGCACACGCACACAGATACACACGCCTGGTGTGTCTTCCAAGCTGCCAGAGCCGACTTAAACTGCAGTCAGTTATGTGGGAACTGGCCTTTTACACACAGCACTTTGCCACTCTGCTACAGAGGCAGTCGCATGGCTTTGGTTTGGATTTCAATCTTTACACCAAACTTATTGGGAGAAATAAAGAAACTGTTTTGAATCCACTGGAACATTTGTGGCCTTCCCTGTGTCTTTGTTTAAAAGGGCCAGTCACTCTCAGTTTGGCTCATACAGATACTGTCCCTTCTCACTTAGCAAGGATTATAGTCATACTATATCATTTATGGTAGTTCCATATCAAAAATGTCATTCTTGATTTCAGACTGTTCTGATCAAGCCCCACTAGCCCCTATCCCAGGATTCTTGGGCTTCTGTCCGTGGGGTAACTGGCCTAGCCCTGACCTAAAGAATAATGACGCAGTCATCAGTTGGTTTGCAAGTTTGTTTTGGTTCCTGAGTGAGTTCTGAATAAGTCATAATCATCCTGATTTCCCAGTGACTTTATGTTCTGTTCCTGGCCAGGCCCCTTTGCTACCCTCTTTCTATTAAATATTAAAGCTCCTGCCCCCTGGTGGCTCCATTCTGGAAGCAGCAGCAGAGTTTTTGTGGAATTACTCCTGCTGGTTGGCGGCAAGGTTTGTTCATTATTTGAATCTATGCCTATTGGCTAGGACTGCACACTGTCTCTTTTTTCCCCAAATATTAGTTTGAAATTGAGAGAGAATCAATTTGCCATGTAACCCAAAGGAAAAGGAGGACTCTCACTAATCTTGGTTGCCATATCTTGCTCTTTTTAACCCAGGGGAAACATTTGAGCCATGCAGGCCAGATTGGAGGGGTCTGTTAATGACCTACTTCACAACATGTATTTCTTTGGATGCTACTAAGAAAAACCAAAAGCATAGTATCTTAAAGTCTAAGTTGCATGGAGAGAGAGAACTTCTTTTTGCTTTCTCTGCCCCACCTCCTGCCACCTATTTATTTATTTATTTATTTTTATAAAAGAAAGAACAGCTCAGCCCAAAGCAGTTCCCAGTGCAGATGGAATGAGTGACAGAAACAACCGATGCATAGATGTCGGCAGGAGCCAGCGCATTCCTAGCTGGAGTTGTCCGGGAGACTGCCTATAGGAGGCGAGTGGGACAGCTGGTCTTTGAGGACACGGGGCTCTGACCTGTGAACAGGGAGGAGTCCTTGTCGTGGATACGGCATGAGTCAAGGGGACGTCCAGATATGGCCCTTCCCCTCATACCAGGCTCTTTCAGAGCGCCCAGCTGAAATCACTGTCACCATGCCGGCTGGCCACCGTGGACTGTCTTGCTGCAAGCACTGGATTCTTGAGGAAAACAGAAATGCCTCACAGTCTTCATGTGTCTGAAATAAGAACAAAGAGTCTCTTCCCAGAGGGACTCAGGTTCGCTTGGGTGTTGTTTGTACAGACTTTGCTCATTCCAAAGCAGGAATTACCTTGCCTTTTGTTGCTGACAGTCTAGCCCTCCCAGTCTGAACCAAGTTTGGCCATTCTAAAAGTGATTAGATGGAGAGCATGCGCCTGAAGGGAGAGAAGGAATGAAGGGGAGGGGTGAGGCTGTGTGCTCCAGGAGGCAGGGCAGCGGGAGGCAGGTGCAAACCTCCCAGGCAGCAGCCTCTGCCAGCCCAAGTCCCCGGCAGCACCAGTAACTCTCTGGGTTATTCTCTGGAAAGGGCTCCCGTGTCCTTCTCTGCCAGCAACTGAAACTATAAAGCAGACACTAATTGTAGCGATAAATTACCAGACCCTTCCCGGTGGGCCTTTGGGTCACAGGCAGCAAGGAGTACCCAGATCCTACCCCCAGAGAGTTCTGTCCTTCATTAAGCTTCTCTCTACTCACCCAGTGGTCAGCATGGGTCCTGAGTTAGCGATGAAGGCCCAGTGCTTGACAACAACTCCTCTGGCTTCTCTGGTAGCTCTTGGCAAGAGTTCAGACAGTGGGACCAGGTGGTGGCACAGCAATAACACACTGGACCCACATGGGAAAGGTCCTGGATTCACATCCTGGGGCCTCCCTGAGCACACTGGGTGCGCAGAGGAGACCAAGAGTAGACTGTGGAATGAAAAGCCTGCGTGGGTATCTGTCTGTCTGTCTGTCTCTCTCTCTCCCTCATAGAAGAGGAAAAAAAAATCCTTAAAGGTAGTAACTACTAGACAGAAAGGACCTTGATTTCCACCCTGTGCGAAGGGCAGTGCTAACAGGAATGCCAACTCTCCAACAGTACCCAGCGGTCCTGGTGCTTAGCAGGAAAATGTGAACCAACACTTCCGTGTTCAAGGAGAAACTCCCCCCAATGCCAAACGAATGCATTAAATTAGGAATTTGGAACTCTGTCCTCATGGTTTCAGTGTGAACTGAAGAGGAAGTGGCAGAATCTCACATTTCTGTGACACTCTTTTAGATGGGCAAGTAGACTGAGGGGCTGGAAAGCATGTGATTTGAGCCCAACCCCTCCTGGAGTTCACCTGGAGCGCCAAGTTCCCTTTCTCTCCTGTTATTGTTAGGCCTTTAATGTGAATGCAGAGGGGGGAGAGCAGGGCCCTCCAGAAAGCCTTTGAACATTTAGTCATGAGTGCTGCAGTGGGAAATTTGATAGGGCTGCTGTGTTGGGTGTGTGGCCACGAGGGTGGTGGGAGGCACTCGCTACACCATCCATCAGTCAGTGACAGAAAGCTGGACTCCACTGCGTTCCCCTGGGACTGAATTCTCTCTGGCTTAGGGGGATGTCTGAAGCTAATCGTGGGGCCAGGAAGCCGGCAGTGGGAGACCCAGGCCCTCCATCACACGGTCACGACACTCGCTCATCAGCTGCAGAGCGGCCTTAATGCCTCTTTTCTGTCCTTGCTCTCCAGGTCAAGCTTAACTCCCTGTCTTGTCTAAGAACGTTTAGTGCTCAAGTGTGCCTCACGCTTCCCTTCTGTGTCGCATCAGTTGTCATTGACTCAGCACGTCCCAAGTGCCTCTGTGAGATTGCCCAGAGCACACGTTAAAAACTCCTGTGATTGAAATCCATTCCTGTTAAGTCCAAGCAGGAAAGAGGACAGAAAATGCCAGGACAGCTAAATGGGGGCATAAAGAACCAGAACAACGTAGCTTTTACAAAATATAAACAGATTCAGGGAAGAGGAGAACAGACCTCAATAAAAACAGGCACAAACAAGGTAAATGAGTAATTATGCCCCCGTTGCTTCAGGAGCAGAACTCAATAAGCAGCTCTAAGTCTTCCTAACCCTGTCAATCCAGGCTCAGGAGTTTGGCGGGGATATAGGTCTTTATGAACTACGTGTGCACGTGCATTGAAATTGAGTGTTGCATTCACAGGATCCCATTCCTTTCCATTTTACCTGATACTCTCCTTTAGGGTAAAGGTATAAAACACATTTAAGGTTCTTTGCGTTTTTCCTGGCAATAATTGGCAGTTACTCAGCTCCTGTGGGTGCCATAAATAAGGAGCAGACAAGGAGACCAGGTTGCTGTCGTTAGCACTGGTTTTAACTGGATTGGACCAGTGTCAACTTGTATATTTGTCATGCTCTTGTTTGAGATCACCCCACCCACTTTATACCCCCCATTTTTTT
>NW_006205068.1:2497078-2519474 GCF_000334495.1 Tupaia belangeri chinensis | reverse complement strand
AGAGAAATCACCCCTCAATGGGGATGGTCATGCCACCATCCCTTCTCCTCCATTCTCCTTCTGGGATCTTGGGCACACATGCACACACACCCAGTGTGATTTTCCAGCCACCGGGTCTGGGCTTGAGCCACAGTCAGTCATGTGGGAGTCCAGTGCCTTAACCACTATGCCATCTGCTGACCCCTATTCTCTAATTTTTGTCAAGCAGTGGGAAGGCCGGTTTTCCTTCAGACTGAGCACATGGAGTATGCGTGTGTTTGCATGCATATGCTCAAAGGAGTAAATGACTGATAGTCCAGTTGTGTCAGGGGACAGAGAAACGAGCACCACTCTGACTTTTGGAGCCTGGAATGCCGTGAAACAGGAGGGAGACTAACACATGATGTTGGTCACACAATATGACATGGAATTTACACCAACATGGGGGTGATTTGTTGATTGTTTTTTCATTGTGGTAAAAATATATATATATAAAACAAAATGTTCCATCTTAACCATGTTTAAGCGTGGTACAATAGTGTTAATTACATGCATCTGTAGAAGGCCGCATATTAGATCTTGCATATGAACAACTGTTTGTCTGTTTTGTTTTCTTATTTTAACGTGGCTGTCTGTTTCTGTAAACCTGTTTGTTCTTTTCATGAGAAAATAGTTTGTGGTAGTCATGCAAAAAAACCATATCTGAGATGACATTTTATACCTGCTACTGTCTTTGCTAACTAGCCCAAAACCCTTTTGGTTAACAATATAACTGCTTACATAGAAACCCCACTCCCCTCAGAAATAATTAACCTACTTGATTCAGCTTTTATAATTGCTTACACAAAACCCCCTGGTAACTGACTCCCTATGAAAAGACTACTCAAACTTCAGTCAGGGCTACAGTTCTGACTCTCGGCACTCCCCTCCTCCCGAGCCTCAAGACTGTAGTTGCTGGCCAGCTAATAAAGACTCCCTTTAAACTTAATCTGACTTTAGTGGTCATTCATTTGGTGACACTCTATAACATTTGGAGGCCTCAGCAAGATCTGGTAACCTTAGGGTGCCGAATAACACTCCAATGAGGATGCTCCTTACACCCTGTCCCAGGTCCCAACAGGGCGAAGGTGGCCTCACAAAGGTAGATCAGAAATTGGAGTTACTGGTGGTACCTGAATCTGGTAACATTCTAGTTATCTTGGTTTGAGAGCTCTCCTGGTGGAACTTGAGGGCTGAATGCAGCAGAACCCCCAGGTCACTGGGCCCGAGTGCAATGGCACTTCAGGTCCCTGGTGACAGTGATTTCTAGATACACTGTCTTGCTTTGTCTTGTCTTTGAGAATGGGACAGGACCAGTCATCACCCTGCTTGTCTTTGGGTGGACTGTCTTGATTTGTAGTCTTGTCAGTCTTGTTTTTGTCAAGATGGGTCAGGGACAGTCGTCAGTCTGTTTGTCTAAATGTGCCCCCCTTAACTGTTTTCTAGATCACTTTCAGGACTTTTGACAACGGGCTGAGGTTATGGTGTATCTCTGTAAATTATCTTATTAGTGTCAAAGTAACCCGAGGGGAAAATTGGCTCTTATAGTCCTGATGTGTGTGTGCATGCATGCATATAATATGTCATGTTATGTACTATATGTTGTGTATCTGTGTGAAAAAGGCCTTTAAAAATTCTATTCAATTTGGTTTATAAAAATAATACTCATAAAAATTGGTTTAAGGGGAAACAGCAGTTAGCGTAATGTCTATGTCGCTGGACTCCCACGTAGTCGACCACGGTTCACGTCCCAGACCCAGTGGCTTAAAACTCACACAGGGCGCGTGTGCGTGCGTGCCCAAGATCCCGAGAGGAGAATGGAGGAGAAGGGATTGCAGCGTGACCATCCCCTCTGGGGGGTGATTTCTCGCTTTCTGTCTCTTTGTTTCTCTCTGTCTGGCGAGCGCACGTGCCCTATGGCAAAAACCTCTACAAAAAAAAAAAAAATTGGTTTAAATGCTTTTCAAGTTCATATATCTTTAGTAAATTATCTGGTTTCAAATATAATGAAAAAAAGATTAATAAGTGAAAGTCTTCACAATTTTCAGCATGTATTTTGTCTAAGTTTTTATTAATCAGACAACATCATGTTTATCTTGATGTGGCTGGCTTAATAAAACAACTAGTGTTCTATGTTACTATTTCTGTTTTTTAGTTTTAGTGCTGACAGAAGATCTTTGACCTCAAAATAACTCTTAGATGTTTACAGAGGGCCCCTAAACATCCAAAAAAGAGATGTTAAACTAATCAGGCTTATTCTTTATATGTTAGATAAAGATAAAAAACATTGTCAAATCAAATTATTCTAATTTTCTTGACATTATATTTAAGTTATATATAAAAATATGTTATATACTTATATGTCTATATATATGTATTTTATGTTCCAAAATAATTTGAGATTCCCAAAAATTTATAACAGAATATTTATCAGTCATGTAATAAGTTGTTATGTTTATTTAATAATTATTTTTTATTTAACTTTATTTATTTATTTTAATTTGATCAGAGAGAGACAGAGAGAGAGAGGGAAAGTGAGAAAGCAAGCCGCCAGATCTAGGACTCAAACCATGGTTGACTATGTGGGAGTCCAGTGCCCTTACCACCACGCCACCTGCCGGCCCCGATAAGTTGTTATGTTAAATTGGTTTCTAGCCAAATTTCTTTGTTATAAATTTTTATCAAAGCATTAACTATGACTATAATCTTAGTGTCATGTCCTTAAAAAAATTCACAAAAAAGATTAAAAAAAAAGAATATACTCTTACAAATACTAGTTTCTAAAAAACCTAATCATTTAACTAAATAAAATTTTTATTTTTTATATAAACTGGTTGGTTTTCTAAACTGTTAAGCCAAAATTAACCAAAAAAATAAAGTTTGACAAAATTACATGTTGAATAGCCAATACAATACACCTGAGTTGTAAAGATACAATTAATATAAAAAATATAAGTCTAATGTTAAATATAGACTCGTTAAAATATTACTGCCTAATTTTCTCTGAGTCCTCCTTATAATTCTTGTTATTAAGTTAACATACTTTAGTTATTCTTATTGTTGGTCTTTAAATTTTACAAAATCGAGAGGGTCTGTTAATAAGATTGTTCAGTTTTACATTAAAAAAGTTATTAAAACAAGTTTTGTTCCTTTTGTTGTTTGTTTATACATGTTCATAAACTATCAGGCAATATATGTAGATATATGGGACCAGCAGTTAGCGTAATGGCTATGTCGCTGGACTCCCATATAGTCCACCACGGTTTGTGTCCCTGAACCGGTGGCTTAAAACTCATGCTGGGCGCGTGTGCGTGTGTGCCCAAGATCCCAAGAGGAGAATGGAGGAGAAGGGATTGTGGCGTGGCCATCCCCTCGGGGGGTGATTTCTCACTTTCTGTCTCTCTGTCTCTCTCTGTCTGGCAAGCACACGTGCCCTATAGCAAAAAAAACCTCTCAAAAAATGTAGATATATGTACTTCTATTTTTACAAACTTAATAACTCCTCCAAAAAATATCAAACTTCCCAAGGTGAAATAAAAAAGATAAACATAGACAATTAATAAAAATTGGGCCTATATATCAGAGACAAAATCTAAAAATTCCTCTCTGAGAACTTAATAGAGTACAAGTCTCACAAAACAGAGTGAGACAAGTTAAGATGAGAGCTCCTCCCTCCCTGCCTACTTATACTCCTGTTTTTTCTTTAGTTAAGCCTCTTCCCCACTAGACTCTCCCCTTAGTTAAATGATCAAAAAATCTAACTAAAAAAATAAAAATTTAGATTAAGACTTCATTATCCAACTAAAGTTTTTATGTAATTAATAAGACAGATGCCTTATAAAACCTATACACTGGGCTCCACCCTCTTGATAATACTCAACTATTCCTTACAAAATCTACTAAAATTTAGTTTTACTTCTCAGTGTTAAAACTCTTACAACTCAAAACATATTTTTTTAAAGTTCTCAAATAACTCAAAAAAATATTATTACAAGTTGACAAGACACCTTAACCTTTGATTTAACTTTTACTTAAACGACACCCAATAATCACTCATAATAATCCTAAAGACTAAAAACTTCTTCAAAGACAAGATCTGGACACGGCCCAGATCAGAGACTCTGCCTAAAAAAATCTCTGTTTCCAAAATAGACGGCCTGGACATTAAACAATGCCCATAACTGACATCCTCATGTTCTCCACTAAGACCTTGTCCCCAAATATAAAACTAGTCACTAAAGACAAAATACACTAAACTCTGAAAAAAACTTGAGATTTCTAAAGTCCATGCTGGCCTTTAAAACTAAAGATTGATGGGGCCCGAGACCCCTACAGCTCCTCATAAACATCTGACGATCTCACTAAACAAGCCTCAAATAACCCTTAAAGTGACTGAAATTAATTTCTGTCTCAATCAAAAATTAAAGATATTTTTAAAAATGCAGTCATGCCAACAACATGCCAACAAAGTTCTTATAGCCACCCCAAACTGTCCTCCCATCCTTGCCCTCCTCACACATAGTTGCCATTACCAAATGACAAGACAATAGTCCCCGAGACCTTTGAGCGGGTCATCATAAAACAAATATTCAGGCCACTTCTCCACAACTAAAAAAACCCAAAAAACAAAAAAAACCCAAATAAACCAAAAACTACACCTCTTGCCTAGAGAGATGACCCTTTCAGTCTTCCCCATACTCAATATTAATCTAGTTATGGGCCAACACCTAAAGACTCCTCCATAGACAAAAAACCCACTGAGGGGGATGGCATGTCCCAAGGGGCCTGGGCCCCCTTGCCAGTTTTTCCCCTCAAACAATTTTTCCCCTCTGAACTAGGTCCAAATAGTCAACTCTCTATAGTGTATTCCCCTTTCTCTACGAGTGATCTATAAACTAAAAAAAAAAATCCCTCCTCTCAAAACCCACAAAGTTTCATTAATCTCCCTCCTCGAAACTATTTTCTTCACCCATCAGCCTACCTGAGACGACTGCCAACAACTCCTCCAGACTCTTTACTACTTAAAAAAAATAAATAAATAAAATCCATAAGAAAGACTATAAACTTGTTCTAAACGCCATTGGCCAGCCCACTACTGACCCTGTCGCCATCAATCTGACTTTCCCAACTAGTGGACCTACTTGAGCTCCCAATCGAGACAGAGTCTCTAAAGACTCTCCTAAAGACTCTCACTAAGACCCACCACTTCATCCACAGCTACTGCCCGGCCTCTATAAAGTCTACATTGTCCTCACAACAGGCCCTAGACCCTGAGACCCTAGTTTGATTCAGACACCACACTCCCAACACCCTTGACCCCACTGAGACAGCCCTTTCACTGTTATTCTAGACACCCCTTCTACTGTCAAAGTTACTAAAAGACTGCATTAGGTTCATCATTCCCACTTAAAATCCACTGCCCGGCTGCCCAGAGATGGGAACTTTAGCCTTCCTCAGATTGCCTCAAAGTCAAACTGCCTTTCCTAAACTTTGTTCAAAACCAGATCCAATCTGTCAAACTCATAGTTCTCCACTCCCACTGTGAGCCACTCCCCTTCTCTAAATCAATAATTTGATTCTCCAAATCAAAAAGGGGGAATATAGAAGGCCGCATATTAGATCTTGCACATGAACAACTGTTTGTCCATTTTGTTCCCTTACCCTAACATGGCTGTCTGCTTCTATAAACCTGGTTGCTCTTCCCATGAGAAAATAGCTTGTACTAGCCATACTAAAAAACATATCCAACACGACATCCTATACCTGCTACTGTCTTTGCTAATTAGCCCAAAACCCTTTTGTTTAACCATATAACTGCTTACATAGAAACCCCCTCCCCTCAGAAATAATTATAACCTACTTGATTCAGCTTCTATAACTACGTTCTCAAAAACCCCTAGTAACTGATCCCCTATAAAAAAGACTACTCAAACTTCAGTCGGGGCTGCAGTTCCAACTCTCGGCTCCCCCCTCTCCCTACCCAGCTTCAGACTATAGTCACTGGCCAACTAATAAAGACTCCCTTTAAACTTAATCTGACTTTAGTGGTCATTCATTCAGTGACACTCTATAACACATATTGTTGTACAACAGAACCCTAGAACTTTCATCTCGCAAAACTAAAACTGCATTGAACTTTCCATTTTCCCCTCCCACCAGCACCTGACAACCACACTCTTTTTTTTTTTTTTTCTTTTCCTAAAATTTGTTAAAGGTCATGTGCAGTTGCTGGGGAGAGAGACTGCAAAGGAAAAAGCACACCCAGGGGAGATGGCTATGTCGTGATCCCCTCTCCTCCATTCTCTTCTTAGAATTTTGGGCATGCACGACCATGTTCCTGGTGTGTTTTTTAAGTTGCTGGGTCTAAGACTTGAACTGCGCACTTGGCCCTGTGGGATCCAGCTGCCTTAACCATCATGCCAGCACCTGACCCCCACCATTCTACTTTCTGTTTCTAAGAGTTTTTGACTGCTCTACGGACCTTGTATTAGTGAAATCATACAGCATTTGTCTGTTTCTGACTGGCTTCTTTCACGTAGTATAATGTCCCCAAGGTGCATTTATGTTGAAGCGAGTGACAAGATTTCCTTCTGTTTTTTATTTTTTAAAGGTTTTTGCTATAGGGCGCATGCACTCACTGGGGAGACAGAAAGACAGAAAAAGAGAAATCACCCCCAGGGGAGATCATCATACCACAATCCCTTCTCCTTCATTCTCATCTTGGGATTTTGGCATGCACGCACACGCACCCGGCATGAGTTTTAAGGTGCCGGGTGCAGGACTCAAACTGTGGTCGACTACGTGGTAGTCCAGTGACATAACCATTATGGTACCTCCTGGCCCTAAGATTTCCTTGTTTTTTAAGGCTAACATTCCACTGTATGTATACACCAGACATTGGATTGTTTGCCTGTCTTGGCTATTGTGAATAGCGCTGCTCTGAATATGGACATACAAACTGCAATTGCTTGTTTTTATTTTTCTTTCTTTATTTAGGTTTTTACCATAGGGTACGTGTACTTGCCAGAGAGTGACAAAGAGAGATAGTAAGAGGGAAAGTGAGAAATCACTCCTCAGGGGTTGGCCATGCTGCAGTCCTTTCTCCATTCTCCTTGTGGGATCTTGGGCATGCACGCACACACATCTGGCATGATCCTCAGGCTGCCCCATCTGAGACTCAAACCATGATAGGCCATGTGGGAGTCCAGCACCTTAACCACCATGCCACCCGCTGGCCCATGATTCCTTGTTTTTAATCAAAATAAGTGGGAGGGTTCCAGGCCCATATCAGGAGTTACCTGTTACTTTTTAAAAAGGAAAAACTTTGAGGCCAGCAGGTAACATGGTAGTTAGGGCACTAGACTCCCACATGGCTAACTGTGGTTCAAGTCCTGGACCTGGAAGCTTGCTTTCTCATTTTCCCTGTGTCTCTCTCTCTCTGACTTTCTCTGGTGAGCACACATGCCCTAGAGTAAGTTTTAAATAATAATAAAAAATAATTCTTTTTTTTTAAGTAAAAACTTCAGTCTTCTGAATAAAAACTGTTTTTGTGGGCCTGCTGATGGCATCGTAGTTAAGGCAACTGGATTCCATGTGGCTGACTATGTGGTTCACATCCTGGACCCACAGGCTTGAGAAACATGTTTGGTAAGTGTGCCCAAAATTCTAAAAGGAGAAATGGTAGAGAAGGCCCCTTAGCAAAAGTTTTTAAAAAGTGATGCACTAATCAGTTTAGATTAAACATGCGTCTTTTTTTCTGTGCAGTCCAGTGCCTTCATCTGTTTTTGTGTTGCTAACAGAAAGACTTGAGACTGGGTACATTGTACAGAAAATAGAGGTGGGCCAGGCCTGTAGCTAGTTAAGGGAGCCAAGTTCCACAAAGCTAATTGCAGTTTCAGTCCTGGCTGTAGCAGCTTGAAAAACATGCCAGGTGCTTGTGTGCACATGCCCAAAATTCTGACAGGATGGAGAAATGGAGAAGGAATTGCACCTCCACTGGAGGTCGCTGTCTCCTTACCCTCACCCCCTGGTCTCTCTGTGTCTCTGTTGAGTGCACATGCCCTCAGGCAATTAAAAAAGGAAAAAGAAAAAGAAAATAGAGGGTTATTTGCAAAACTCATGGTTCTGGTGGCTGGAAAGTCCAAAGAATCACCAGATGACAGAAGGCAGAAGTTTCCACAGAGCTGAACATGGTCAATATCCTTCTATGTTCTGCCTTTCCTCTCCTGTATACACACTAGAACTCGGTCACGGATGCCCACCCTAATGACCTTATTACGCTCAAAAGTCCCACCTGGGACACCACAAGATCAAATGTTCCACTTAATGCTTTCACACTTCACTTTCTGTCTCTCTGTCTTTCCGGCGAGTACACGCACCTTATATAAAAAAATCTCTCCAAAATAAATAATAAATAAATAAATAAATAAACAAACTAGTAAATACCACATCCTGGGAAGATGTTTCAATATCAATAAATTGTTCCTTACTGAAATTGAGATTCTGCCTTTTAATTCAGCATGTTTTGGGGCCTGAATCTTAATGGCACATGTTGGCTAAGTCTTCCAGCTAAGGCTCTTAGGCTCAGCAATATGCATGTAAGTTTTCTCCATGTCTTTTCATGGCTTGATTGCTCATTTCTTCTTATGGTTGGATGATACTCCATTGTATGGAGGGGCTACTATTTGCTTATCCACTCACTATTCTATTGAAGGACACCTTGGTTGCTTGCAAGTTCTGGCCATTATAAACAAAGTTGCTACAGACATTCATGCGAGGCTTTTTGTGTGGACATGTTTCTAGCTCATTTGAGTAAATACCAAGGGGAGTAATTGCTAGAACATATGGTAAGAGTATGTTTAATTTTGTAAAAAAACTACCACATGGTCTTGGAAAGTAGCTTGTATCATTTCTCATTCCCTCCAGCAATGAGTGAGAATTCCTGTTGTTCCACATCTTCACCAACATTTGGTGTTGTCAGTGTTCTGGATTTTAGCTATTCTAAGTAAATGATGGTATATCATTTTTGTTTTACTTGTAATTTCCTAATGACATATGATGTTGAGCATCTTTCCATATGCTCATTTGCCATCTGTGTATCTTCTGTGGTCTCTGATTTCCTTAGAGAGTCCAACTCATCAGTCGTTTCCTTTATTGATCCTGTTTCTGATGTGATATCTAAAAATTTGCAACCAAACCCAAGATCATTTCTCCCATGTTACCTTGTTGTCATCCAAAAGTTTTATAGTTTTGCAAATTTTTCTAGTTAGAAGATTTTGAGTTAATTTTTGCAAACAGTAAGGTATATGTCTAGGTTATTTTCTTATTTTTATTTTACTTTTTTAACACTTGAATATCCACTTGTTCCAGAACCATTTGTTAAAAAGATTATTTTTGGGGGAACAGCAGATGGCATAATGGTTATGTCATTAGACTCCCATGTAGTTGATGGCGGTTCCCTCAGACCCAGCGGCTTAAAATTCACACCAGTCGCGTGTACGTGTGTGCCTCAAATCCCAAGATGTGAATAGAGGAGGAGAGACTGTGGCATGGCCACCTCCTCTGGGGAGTGATTTTTCACTTTCTCTGTGTCTCTTCAGTGAGCACACGTCTTAGAGCAAAAAATCTCTTAAAGAAAGGAGATGATTCTTTCTCCACTAAATTGCCTTTGCTCTTTTATCAAAGATCAGTTGACTATATTTGTGTGGGTCTATTTCTGGGCTCGCTATTCTGTTCCATTGATCTATTTGTTCTCTCACCAATTTCATGCAGTCTTGATTTCTGTAGCTTTGACTGAAGTTTAAAGCCAGATGGCCTTTAATAGTCCACTTTTCCAGTTATTGCAGCATGAATCACCATGAGCAGCGAAGCCTCTGGCAACACCCTCTAGGAGGCAGTGCAGGAAGTCCTGCACAGGGACCAGCACAAGTGCTCGAAGTTTTTGGAAATGTTGGAGCTACAGATCAGTTTGAAGAACTACGACCCTCAAAAGGACACATACTTCTTGGGCACAGTCAGGCTCAAGTCCACTCCTTGCCCCAAGTTCTCCATGTGTGTCCTGGGGGACCAGCAGCACTGTGATGAGGCCAAGGCTGTGGCTATCCCTCACATGGGCATTGAGACGCTGAAGAAACTCAAAAAGAATAAGAAGCTGGTCAAGAAGTATGATGCCTTTTTGGCCTCAGAGTCTCTGGTCAAGCAGATCCCATGAATCCTGAGCCCACGTCTAAATAAAGCTGTCAAGTTCCCTTCCCTGCTGGACACAATGAAAACATGGTGGCCAAAATCGATGAGGCGAAGTCCACAATCAAGTTCCAGATGAAGAAGGTGCTGTGTCTAGCTGTGGCTGTTGGCCATGTGAAGATGACTGATGATGAGCTTGTGTACAACATCCACTTGGCTGTTAACTTCCTGGTGTTATTACTCAAGAAGAATTGGCAGAACGTCCAGGCTTTGTATATCAGGAGCACTGTGGCAAGCCCTAGCACTTGTATTAAAGCACATCCTAATAAATTATAGTCACACACACACACACACACACACACACACACACACACAGCTTTACTAGTCATTTCACTATGCATGCTAAGGGTCACCAGAGCTCCATCTATTTCTATCTTCATTGCCAGTCTCATTGCCCGCTGGCAGGTGACCCAGCTCTGAGATTATACTTCAGAGTTTATCTTCTGGGACCACTCATGGCACTCACATACTCATTGAGGAAACCACCTTCGTAAGGCCAGATGGAAGTAGCCTTGAGAGGAGAGTGAAGTTACAACGTAATCTAGTATCACAAGGCACAATGTGGGGGTCTCTCAAGGAGCCAGGTCTCTTTTAAAGAGGACTCTTTTAACCAAAGCAAGTACTCCTGAAGAGGGATGCAGTTGGGGAAAAGAGCACCTTGAACTTCAAAGGGTCTGGGCAGTATAACACAGCACCCATGACACTGTCCTTCAGATCTCAGCTGAGCTCACTCATCAGAGGTGCCTTCTCCATTTATAGACAAGGCCTGAGGTCAAGTGGTCTGCCTAGGCCATTTTGCTGTTAGAATGCTTTAAAAGGGGCCAGCAGATGGCATAGTGGTTACATTGCTGGATTCCCAGTGGATCAAGTCCTGGGCCCAGTGGCTTGATACTCGGGCAGGGTGTGTGTGTGTGTGTGTGGGGGGGGTGCCCACGCTTCTAGAAGAGTAGAGAAGGGATTGCAGCATGGCCATTTCCCCTGGGGGGTGATTTCTCACTTTCCTTCTCACTGACTCTGTCTTTCTCCCTGGCAAGTGTATGTACCCTAAGGCAAAAAAAAAAAAAGAAAGAAAGAAAGAAAGCCTTTTAAACCACCAGCAAAATCTAGAGGTCTATCTGCAATCACAGTGCTGACAATTGAAAATTTTAAATTAATCTGTATTTTAAAAATAGTGTTGGTTTCTTGCCCAAAAAGAGAATGCAAGGAGGAGGAAAAAATATTGAAGAGTTACCCAGAAGGTGTTCTATAGCTAGACTGGTCTCAGGACCTCCATATGCAAGAATCCCCCCTTGCCTGGTGCCTAGTCATACTCGGTCATATTGTCAACAATCAAATTGTCAGGAAGATTAGAATTGCTTAATCAAGCAAGGACAAAGGCTAAGAGATGAACTGCCCATCTGTCAATATTAACAGAAGCGAGGATTAGAAATTAGTTGGTGGCTTAACTGATATTTTTAGAATTCCACTAGAAAGGGATAAGGATTCTAAAAACAGAAAAGTGGTAAAGGCTACATAATTCAGCAAAGGATCATAGTTAGCTTAATGTCCTTTGTAAAGAAACTATTACAAATTATGTGGGAGGATTTAGCTGTAAAATTGCTTGAAAAGCAGAATTTGATCTAAGACAGGCAGCCTAGATTTATGGGAAGAAACATGCCCATAAGTTGTGTTGGAGATTTTAAAAAATATTATATTTATGACAGACAATGAGAATGCATTGTGTAGCCTACATCTGTGAAGAATTTGATAATGCTCTACTTAGAGATTTATTCTGAAGGTAAGAAGTGGGAAAAGAAGTAAGAATAAATACTGCATTTCTACTTTATCTCCTTGCAGATACCCATTCAGACGACACTGGGGGCACAGTGAGAAGGATTTGTTAGCGATTCCCCATGCCACATGTGGAGCCCAGCACAGAGAAGGGGCTTGGTCATTGACCAGTAGTGCATGAGTGGATGAATTAATATCGTTTCACCAGTATGTAGTTAAACAGGAAGTCAAGGCAGTGAGGAATGGTCCCTCGTATTGCCAAAATGACCCTCCTTGCCCTTTCTTTTAAATTGAAAAGAGCAAGGAGTTCTCTCCATGAAGGATCAACAATTTTGCAGAGTTTTTGGCTGGTGTTAGGATGTCCTTGGGAGAGGCAGCAGGTGAATTTCCCCTGACAGAGCCTCTGGTGGGAGCCAGAGGTCTTCATCCAGGACTATGTGCAGATCCCAACAGCAGGATAAGGTGGAAGTAGGACTGACTGTGGTCCTGTGGGTGAATGGGGACAGCAATGAGGCCTCTGGATTTAGAGGATTTGGGACACTCAGCTGGGGGTGGGACGCCTAAGTCAGGAAGTCGGAGTAGTGCTGGCAGGAGGTCCTCTGGCTTACAGAGCTGCTGCTCTGGGGTTTGCTAAGGGTGGGGCTCAGAAGCCGATCCAGGTCTCCATATGAGCATGGTCAGGGGCCTTTCTGTCAGGATTGGAGGGCCAAGGAAGCTGCTTCTCACCACTTCCATTCAACCTCATACTGGGAATCCTACCTAATGCAATAGGATGGGAAAAGGAAATAAAGGTACATACTAGGAAGGAATACAGCTATCTTTGTGCACAGACGACATAATTGCAGAAAGTCCCAAAAAATCAACACAATAAATAAAACTCCTGGAACTAACAAGCAATTTTAACTAGGATGCATGATACAAGGCTACTGCCTAATTAGTCTTCAGACAGTTAGTTGACAACACGCCGGGCACAGGTGCGTGTATGCCCAAAGTCCTGAGAGGAGAATGAAGGAGAACAGATTATATAGCATGGCCATCCCCCCTTGGGCTCTTCCTTCCTTCCTTCCTTCCTTCCTTCCTTCCTTCCTTCCTTCCTCCCTCCCTCCCTCCCTCCCTCCATTCCTTCCTTCCTTCCTCCCTCTCTCTCTCTCTCACACACTCTCTCTCTCTTCCCAGTGAGCACACATACCCTGTAGCAAATTTTTAAAAAATTTGTTGAAAACATTTTTGAAGTTTATGGAAAATGTGCATTATGAAAAAATTACACATGAATTTCAAAAATTTTTAGCACCATAATAGACTTGCACTTTAATTCCATTTTTTCTATGAGCTTTTTGAAGTCCTTGCATACAAAAGTCAGTTGCTCCCTACATGCCAGCAGTGAGAAACTAGAATTTGAAATGAAAGATTCAGTACCAGGGCTGACAGATGGCGTAGTGGTTAAGGGCACTGGACTCCCACATGGCTGACTGTGGTTCAAGTCCCAGACCTGGCGGCTTGCTTTCTCACTTCCTATCTCTCTCTCTACCTCTCTTTCTCTCTCTCTCTCTCTCTCAGTCTGTCCTCTCTGGTCAAATTAAAATAAATAAATAAACTTAAATTTAAAAATATTTCTTAGAAAAATTTAAAAATTCAGTACTATTGGGCCAGTAGGGGGCATGGTAGTTAAGGCTGCTGGAACCCACGTAGCCAATTGTGTGGTTCGAGTACCAGACCACGTGTGTGCGCATGCCAAAAATTCCAAAAGGAAAAGAGATAGAGGAGAAGAGATTGTGGCATGACCATCCCTCATGGGAAGGGTGGGGGTAGTTCCTCATTTTCCCTTTCTCTTTCTCTCTTTTTCTCCTTATGTCTCTCTGTGGTAAATGCATGCGCCCTCTGGCAAATTAAAAAAAAAAAAAGATTCAATACCATTTACAAAGTGAACCTCATGGCTGTACCTGCAGCTCCCACCTCTAGTCTTTGCATTTGCTGTTTCCTATACCTATAAACCTTTTCTCCAATGTCCACATGACTCACTCCTTCACATCCTTCAGCTCTTCTCTCAGTAAGTTATCTTTGGGACTATCCCGTGGCCTACTAGTTAGTTAACTAGATCCTACATGGCTGACATGGTTGTAGTCCTGGACCCAGAGGCTTGGAAAACTTGCCAGGTGTAGGTATGTGTGTGCCCAAAATCCAGAAAGGAGAGAGATACTGAGGAGATGGGATTGTGGCATGACCATTTGCCATGCAGGGTGTTCACTCAACTGCCCCGCCCCTCCCCAGTGAACATTCATGCCCTTCAGAAAATTAAAAAAACAAAACAAAACAACAAAAAAAAAACTTCGTGAGACCAGCGGATGGCATAATGGCTATGTTGCTGGACTCCCATGTAGTCAGCCGCGATCTGAGCCCTGAACCCAGTGGCTTGAACTCACACCGGCTGTGTGTGTGCGTGCGTGCCCAAGATCCCGAGAGGAGAATGAAATGGAGGAGAAGGGGTTGCAGTGTGGCAATACCCCCTGGGAAGTGATTTCTCGCTTTCTGTCTCTCTATCTCTCTCACACGCCCTATAGCAAAAACCTCTCTCTCTCTCTCACACACACACAAACACACACACACAAATGAACAAACAAAAAAACCCTTCTCCGTGAGGGCTACCTTCTTCCTTTTTTTTAAAGGGGTTTCTTTTGTGTTTTTGTTTTGTTTTGCTTTGCTTTGCTTTGTTTTTTTTTTAACCACAGGGAAGAGAGAGACAGATAGTGAGGGAAAATGAGAAATCACCCTCCAGGGAGCATGGCCACACCACAATCTCTTCTTGTCCATTTTCCTTCTGAGACCCTAGGCATGCACACACATGTGTCTGGAATGATTTTGGAGCCACTGGATCTGGAACTCAACCCTCAGCCAATCATGTGGGAGTCCAGCGATGTAACCACTACACCATCTGCTGGCCCCATGAGGGCTACCTTCTTTGACCTCCCTATCTAGAATCACCACTCTCAATACTCTGTCTCCATTTCTTTTCTTCTCCTTTTATTTATTTATCTTGTATATGAGATGTGCTTCCCACTGGAATATGAGACAAGGATTTTTGTTTGTTTTGCTTATTTCTCTATTTCCTGATCCATGAACATCCTGGCACATAGAAATGTCCAACAAATCTTTATTTATGGGCCAGCAGAGGCATGAAGGTTGAGGAGTTGGATCACATGGCCAATTGTGCGGTTTGAGTCCCAGACCTGGTATAGCTTGAAAATCGTGTTGGGGGACCAGCAGTTAGCGTAATGGCTATGTCGCTGGACTCCCATGTAGTCGACCGCGGTTCGCGTCCTGGACCCGGTGGCTTAAAACTCACGTTGGGCGCGTGTGCGTGCGTGCCCAAGATCCCGAGAGGAGAACGGAGGAGAAGGGATTGCAGCGTGGCCATCCCCCCTGGGAGGTAATTTCTTGCTTTCTGTCTCTCTGTCTCTCTTTCTGTCTGTCTGGTGAGCGCACGCATCCTATAGCAAAAACCTCTCAAAAAAAAAAAAAAGAAAAGAAAAGAAAGAAAGAAAGAAAGAAAGAAAGAAAATCGTACTGGGTGTGTGTGCATGTGTGCTCAAAATCCCGAGGAGACTAGAGAATGGATTGCAGTGTGGCCATCCTCCCCGAAGGGTAATTTCTCACTTTCCCTCTCTCTTTGTCAGTCTTTGTCAAGCACACGTACCCTATAGCAAAACAAAAAAGAAAAATATGTGTTTAGAACAACTTTATTAAGTTATAATTCATTTACACCAAATGTATAATTCAGTGGCTTTTGGTATACTATGAACTATCACCACTATCTAATTCTAGAACATTATCATTATCGGAAAGGGAAACCCTCTACCCACTAGCCGTCACTCTTCATCCCTGTAAGTCTCCCAGCTCTAGGCAACCATGAACATACTTTCTGTCTTGGGGCTGACAGGTGGGGTGGTGGTTAAGGCACTAAACTCCCACATGGCTGATTGCGGTCGGAGTCCCTGACCTGGTGGCTTGCTTTCTCACTTTCCCTCTCTCTCTGGTCAAATTAAATAATAATAATAATAATAATAATAATAAATGAAATGAAATAAAGTAAAATAGAATAATCCTTTTAAAAAAAGATACTTTGGGACTGGCAGGTGGTATGGTGGTTAAGGGTGCTGGACTCATACATAGCCGACCACGCTTCAAATCCTGGACCTGGTGACTTGCTTTCTCACTTTCCCTCTCTCTCTTTCTCTCTCTCTGTCCCTCTCTGGTCAAATTAAAAATAAATAAATAAAGTTAAATAACAGAATTCCTTTAAAAAATACTTTGTGTCTCTGTAGATTTACGTAAATGGAATTATACCGTATATGATCTTCTGTGACTGGCTTCTTTCAAGGTTCGAGTATGTGCCAATACTTCATTCTTTGCTGCTAAATAATAGTCCTTCATTTATCCATTCATCCAGTGATGGACATTTGGGTGATTCTGCATGAATAAAAGACTTACTTGGCTGAAAATGTTAGTCATGGGGGCTAGCAAATGACGTGGAGGTTAAGGTGGCTGGATCCCACATAGCCATCTCCATGGTTTGAGTCTGGGACCTGGTGATTTGAAAACCACACCAGGATTGTGGCATGAACATCCCCCTTGGGACGTGCTTTCTTATTTCCTTCTTTCTCTCTCTCTGGTGAGCATACATGCCCTATTGCAAAAACTAAAAAAAAAAAAAAAGTTAGTCATGCAGGGCAGGAGGTGGCATGGAGGTTAAAGTAGCTAGATCCCACATGGCTGCTTCATGGTTTGAGTCCCTGGACCAGCAGTTTGAAAAACACATCGGGCATGTGTTCTTTGCCCAAATCCTGAGAGGAGAATGGAGGAGAAGAGATTGTGGTATGGCCATACCCCCTGGTAGATGATTCCTCACTTTCTCTCTCCTTCTCTTTCTCTCTCTGTTTGTCTCTGGTGGGCACATGTGGCGTAATAACCAACTAAAGAAAAAAAAAAGAAAGAAAAAGAAAAGAAAGAGAAAGAAAGGAAAGGTTAGTTAATCTCAGAACATGTAGAGGGTGCTAAGTTTGAGACCTGTTTCCTAAACTGGGTAAGTTTGCTTGAGGCAGGAAATAAACACTTTCCAACTTATCAGGAGAACACAATTGTCAAGGCTAGGTCCAGAGTGCAAGTCACTCCCATTTGGTTCTGCACACCTCCCTGACGCAGTTCTGTTCAGACATCACCTCCTTTGTTAACTCTCCCAAGACGCAGTTGGAGCACCATAATCTGAGGAGCGTGGCACACGACCGCATCGCTATTTCAGAAATAGACACCTGGCCTCCTGTTGATGCCCAGCTTTCTGAAAAAACTCCTCTGGTAACTATCAGGCCTAGTTTGTTGTTTAAATGTTGACTTTCCATTTTGATTTGTGCCTGGAAAACATTAGCTCAACTGGAAATCAAACCCATTTTACTCCTGCCACCAAGTGGCAAGAGGCAGGCATGACGCCAGTTCGAAGGCCCACTGGCTGTCGGATGGATGAGGAAACCCAGGTTTTTTTTTCTGCTCAGACAGTGCTAGGACTCTCGTCCCGCTTCAGAGCATGGTGTGCCCACTTTTACTGAGGGAATTTCCAAGCCCAGAGGTGGGCTTTCTGTGGGCGTGGCTAGAGGTTATCTCAAATACAAGTTCAAATGCTAGACCTAGCTGCTCACGAGAACTGCCTGTGGATATTTAAAAATACAGACACCAGCCTCCTCTTAGCCCAAATGAATCGGAATCCCTTGAGTTGGAACCTAGGACTCTATTTTTTTTTTTTTAGAAAGAGAGACTTTTGCTATATGGTGCGTGTGTTCGCCAGAGAGACAGAGACAGAGACAGAAAGCGAGAAATCACTCTCCAGGGGATGGCCACTCCACAATCACTTCTCCTCCATTCTCTCCTCTTGGGACTTTGGACATGCACATGTGACAGGCATGAGTTTTAAGCCACTGGGTCTGGAACTCGAACCACAGCTGGCTATGTGGCAGTCCAGCCACGTAATCATGACACCATCTGCTGGTCCCTAGAATCTGTTTTTTTTTTTTTTTTTTTTTTTTTAAATCTTGACAGTTTGAAACTACCAGACTGAACTGTTCCTCAAGGACAGCTCCTGAAATATTCCTGGTACAGACTGAATGAATGAATTCAGTGAATGGATGGATCAATACTGTAAAGACCTTTATTAAAAAATTGAGATGATGGGTCCTGGCAGGTGGCATGGTGGTTAGGGCACAGGACTCCCACATGGCCAACTGTAGTTTGAGTCCTAGACCTGATGGCTTGCTTTCTCACTCTCTCTCTCTCTCTGTGTCCCTCTCTGGTCAAATTAAAATAAATAAATAAATAAATAAATAAATAAAACATATATTTTTTAAATTGAGGTGATTAGGCTGGCAGGTGGCATGGTGGTTCAGAAAACTTCCACATGACTGATGGTGGTTTGAGTCCCAGATCTGGCAGCTAGCTTTCTCACTTTCTCTTTTTTTTCTCTCTCTCTCTGTCCCTCTCTGGTCAAATTAAAAAATAATAAATAAAGTTAAATAAAATAATTCTTTTAAAAAATTGAGGTGAAATGTACATAATGGAGTCAGCTGGTGACATGATGGTTGGCGCAGCTGGATCCCACATGGCCAGCTGCATGGTTTGAGTGTCAAACCCAGTGGCTGGGAAAACCATGCTGGGTGTGTGTGCATGTGCCCAAAATCCTGAAAGGAGAATGGAGAAGGGATTGCAGTGTGACCATCCCCCATGGGGGGAGTGATTTCTCACTCCCCCCCCCCACCTCTAAACCCCTGTCTTCCTCTCTGGTGAAAGCACGTGCCCTCTGGCAAACTTTTCTTTTAAAAATTATGTACATAAAATTCACCATTTTAAAGTCAACAGTTTGGTCATTTTTCATCCGTACATTCAGAATATTGTGCAACCACTACCTCTATCTAGTACCAAAACTTTGTCATCACCCCAAAAGGAGACCAATACCCGTTAAGCAATTGCTCTCATCCCTCAGCAACCACTAATCTTTCTCTCTTCAGGGATTTGCTTATTCTGGGCATTTTATGGACTCCTATGTGGCCGACTATTTGGTTTCTTTCATGTAGCATGTTTCCAAGATTCATCCATGCTGTAGCATGTGTCAGTGTTTATTCCTTTTTTTTTTTTGGAGAGGTTTTTGCTATAGGGCGCGTGCGCTCGCCAGACAGACAGAGAGAAACAGAGAGACAGAAAGCGAGAAGTCACCCCCCAGGGGGGATGGCCACGCCACAATCCCTTCTCCTCCATTCTCCTCTTGGGATCTTGGGCACGCATGCACATGCGCCTGGCGTGAGTTTTAAGCCACTGAATCCGGGACGCGAACCGCGGTTGACTACGTGGGAGTCCAGCGACATAGCCATTACGCTAACTGCTGGACCCAGTGTTCATTCCTTTTGATGGTTGAATATTATTCCATTGTATGGATATACCATTCTTGCTTCTGTGTTCATCCAGCTGATGGACACATACAGCAGTTTTGGTATCGACTACTTCAGTACAGTCAGCTGATAAGCATTCGTTACACAGGAAGATCAATCCCTGACTTGTTTTACATAGATCTGATTAACACGTGTCTTACTCATTCTACGCTTCTTTGATCTAGCCTACACATGGCTTTTTCTGTGACATGAAGGAGCATGACTCACCATGCGTGATATTTATGGAAATACGGAGTTCGCCTCAGGCATGCAGCTCCTGAGGGAAACCTTACATCCTCTTTACAGAAAGCCTTAGTTCTTTGAAGCCTTTCCATTTGCCTTAATTTTAGCCTCAAAAACCCTACTCTAGGGCTGGCTCTGGGGCACAAAGGTAGTGGGCTGCCCAAAAGAGCTGGATCCCACATGGTGACCAAGATTCAAATTACTGGCCTGAAACACGCTGGGCACATGTGAGGGCCCCAGATCCAATGGGCTGGAGATGGCAAAGGGGGATAATGCTGTGGCCAGACCCTGTGGACTGTGGAAGGTGCACATGTTCCATCATAAAGGAAAAAAAATGTTTTTAATTAAACAAACCCTACTCCATCCTGGGGGCCCCCCTTGAGAGGGCTAAGCCTTTATTTCTCTGAGGCTTATGTTGCTAGCCAGCATTCACTGGGGGCCACTGCACCTCACTGCCTGCACTGCAGATGGCAGGGGCCCAGGAGGAATGAGTGCAGGGTTCTCCAGGACAGCCTTACAGGACTTGGATCCACAACTGCCACCACTTTCTGGCCTGTGAGGAAGGGGCCCCTGGGAGGAGATGAGAAACTGGTGGAAGCCCCCAAACCCATGACCCTGTTGAATAAGAATGTCTCAGGAACAACTGAGGAAGATGTTATGAGGTCCCTGATCTTTGCGTAGGATAAAGGAAATAGTTACCCTTGTTTCCTCTCGTCTTTAGGATTCCCTTGGGTGGGAGGCCCCTGAAACACAGGACTTTTTGAAATGTAGGTTTGTTATATATGATGAAGCACACAAATCTTTAAAAAGAATAACTTATTATTATTCTTTTTAATTTCACCAAAGAGAGAGGGGAAACATGAGAAAGCAAGCCACCAGGTCCAGGACTCGAACCGCAGTCTACCATGTGGGAGACCAGCACCCTAACCACCATACCACCTGCAAACCACGAAGCACACAAATCTTAAACACGCAGTTAGAGCCATTTAACATACGTAAACCCCATGTGATCCCACCCACTCGGGGGAACATCTCTCTCCTGAAAACCCCTCCAGGTTCCTGTGCAGCTCTCACTCACAGAGAAAGCCACAGTCTGACTTCTGTCATCGAACTGCCTGCAAGTGCACACTCTGTTGAGTCTGACTTCTTTTGCCCGATAGTATGCCTTTGGGTTTTACCGATTTTGTCCCGTACAGCATAATTTGTTTGATTTCATTCTTGCAGAGTCCCCCATAGTGTGTACATTTCACAGTCCACCTACCCAATCTACTGCGGGTGGACATTTTTTGGACCGTTGTGAGTATCATGCCCTGACCATCCTTGTTTCTCGGCGTGCTCACTTCCCCTGGACATACACCTGGATGGGACAGCTGGGTTAAGTCACATGATTTCCGTCCAGCATGCATTTGCTCACTTATTCAACAATACTGATTGGAATTATACCACACACAGGGCCCTGTCCTATGGATAGAGAAGTAACAGCAATAAACCACGCACTCTCCTGAATTTCTGTCCAGCTGCTGAAATGGCAGGTGAGAACTGTAGACCGAGGAGCACCTGTGCACCTGTTTTCTGCCTTGGCCGCCCTGCCTGCCTGCCTGGGCCACCCTGCCTGCCATGCACCTGTAATGATCAGACCGCAGTGTGGTGATGTTAACTAGGTGATGGTGCTTCCTTCAGCGTGTTGCTGTCCTGGACGCCCACTACCCTGCCTAGGGAACTTGGTTGTGATCTTGACCCTTCTCATCCCATGCTCAGGTCTCAGCACAGCACACTGGCTGAGAAGTGGGTGCCTGGGTCACAGGCAGCTAGTTTGCAGACAGCAGAGGACCTACAGAGGCCCCAAAGACAGGGAAGAGGCCATTACATGATCAGTCCTGGGGGCCAGAGTGGAACTGAGCTGGTCAGCAGAACTTGAACAAACGTCTCCAGCGGAAGTGCAGCAGCGATGAGCTGAGCTTGTGGATGAAAAGGAGAAACTGGGCCCGCCCAACAGCACGGAGGTTAATGAGCTTAGGTCCCACATGGCCAACTGCCTGCATGGTGGGAGTTGGCGGCTCGACCCCCACACTGGATGCGTGTATGTGTGTGCCCAGTAGAGAAGAATGGAGGAGAAGGGATTGCAGCATTGCCATTTTCCCTGGGGTGAGGTGATTTCTCACTTTCTGTTTCTCTGTCTCTCTCTCTGGTGAGTACATGAGCCTTATAGCAAAAACAATAAACAAACAAACAAATAGAAAAGAAGTGGCTGGTCTCAGTACCTGCTCCTCCTCAAGACTGCTAGCCCTTTCATCAAGTCCCTGTTCTTTACAACAAAAAGTGGTTAGGGGACCAGCAGGTGGTGTGGTGGTTAAAGCGCTGGACACACCCACGTGGCTGACCATGGTTCGAGTCCCGGACCTGGTAGCTTGCTTTCTCACTTCCTTTCTCTCTCTCTCTCTCTCTCTGGTCAAATTAAAATAATTGAATGAATAAAATTAAATAATTTTTTTTTTTAAAAAAAGAAAAGTGGTTAAAGAGGGACTAGCAGACAGCATAATGGTTACGTCGCTAGACTCCTATATAGTCGACTGCGGTTAGTGTCCCAGACCCTGCGGCTTAAACTCACGTTGGTCATGTGTGTGTGAATGCTCAAAATCCCACGAGGAGAATGCAGGTGCGGA
>NW_006205068.1:2484016-2496618 GCF_000334495.1 Tupaia belangeri chinensis | reverse complement strand
TGTTTATTCCTTTTTTTTTTGGAGAGGTTTTTGCTATAGGGCGCGTGCGCTCGCCAGACAGACAGAGAGAAACAGAGAGACAGAAAGCGAGAAGTCACCCCCCAGGGGGGATGGCCACGCCACAATCCCTTCTCCTCCATTCTCCTCTTGGGATCTTGGGCACGCATGCACATGCGCCTGGCGTGAGTTTTAAGCCACTGAATCCGGGACGCGAACCGCGGTTGACTACGTGGGAGTCCAGCGACATAGCCATTACGCTAACTGCTGGACCCAGTGTTCATTCCTTTTGATGGTTGAATATTATTCCATTGTATGGATATACCATTCTTGCTTCTGTGTTCATCCAGCTGATGGACACATACAGCAGTTTTGGTATCGACTACTTCAGTACAGTCAGCTGATAAGCATTCGTTACACAGGAAGATCAATCCCTGACTTGTTTTACATAGATCTGATTAACACGTGTCTTACTCATTCTACGCTTCTTTGATCTAGCCTACACATGGCTTTTTCTGTGACATGAAGGAGCATGACTCACCATGCGTGATATTTATGGAAATACGGAGTTCGCCTCAGGCATGCAGCTCCTGAGGGAAACCTTACATCCTCTTTACAGAAAGCCTTAGTTCTTTGAAGCCTTTCCATTTGCCTTAATTTTAGCCTCAAAAACCCTACTCTAGGGCTGGCTCTGGGGCACAAAGGTAGTGGGCTGCCCAAAAGAGCTGGATCCCACATGGTGACCAAGATTCAAATTACTGGCCTGAAACACGCTGGGCACATGTGAGGGCCCCAGATCCAATGGGCTGGAGATGGCAAAGGGGGATAATGCTGTGGCCAGACCCTGTGGACTGTGGAAGGTGCACATGTTCCATCATAAAGGAAAAAAAATGTTTTTAATTAAACAAACCCTACTCCATCCTGGGGGCCCCCCTTGAGAGGGCTAAGCCTTTATTTCTCTGAGGCTTATGTTGCTAGCCAGCATTCACTGGGGGCCACTGCACCTCACTGCCTGCACTGCAGATGGCAGGGGCCCAGGAGGAATGAGTGCAGGGTTCTCCAGGACAGCCTTACAGGACTTGGATCCACAACTGCCACCACTTTCTGGCCTGTGAGGAAGGGGCCCCTGGGAGGAGATGAGAAACTGGTGGAAGCCCCCAAACCCATGACCCTGTTGAATAAGAATGTCTCAGGAACAACTGAGGAAGATGTTATGAGGTCCCTGATCTTTGCGTAGGATAAAGGAAATAGTTACCCTTGTTTCCTCTCGTCTTTAGGATTCCCTTGGGTGGGAGGCCCCTGAAACACAGGACTTTTTGAAATGTAGGTTTGTTATATATGATGAAGCACACAAATCTTTAAAAAGAATAACTTATTATTATTCTTTTTAATTTCACCAAAGAGAGAGGGGAAACATGAGAAAGCAAGCCACCAGGTCCAGGACTCGAACCGCAGTCTACCATGTGGGAGACCAGCACCCTAACCACCATACCACCTGCAAACCACGAAGCACACAAATCTTAAACACGCAGTTAGAGCCATTTAACATACGTAAACCCCATGTGATCCCACCCACTCGGGGGAACATCTCTCTCCTGAAAACCCCTCCAGGTTCCTGTGCAGCTCTCACTCACAGAGAAAGCCACAGTCTGACTTCTGTCATCGAACTGCCTGCAAGTGCACACTCTGTTGAGTCTGACTTCTTTTGCCCGATAGTATGCCTTTGGGTTTTACCGATTTTGTCCCGTACAGCATAATTTGTTTGATTTCATTCTTGCAGAGTCCCCCATAGTGTGTACATTTCACAGTCCACCTACCCAATCTACTGCGGGTGGACATTTTTTGGACCGTTGTGAGTATCATGCCCTGACCATCCTTGTTTCTCGGCGTGCTCACTTCCCCTGGACATACACCTGGATGGGACAGCTGGGTTAAGTCACATGATTTCCGTCCAGCATGCATTTGCTCACTTATTCAACAATACTGATTGGAATTATACCACACACAGGGCCCTGTCCTATGGATAGAGAAGTAACAGCAATAAACCACGCACTCTCCTGAATTTCTGTCCAGCTGCTGAAATGGCAGGTGAGAACTGTAGACCGAGGAGCACCTGTGCACCTGTTTTCTGCCTTGGCCGCCCTGCCTGCCTGCCTGGGCCACCCTGCCTGCCATGCACCTGTAATGATCAGACCGCAGTGTGGTGATGTTAACTAGGTGATGGTGCTTCCTTCAGCGTGTTGCTGTCCTGGACGCCCACTACCCTGCCTAGGGAACTTGGTTGTGATCTTGACCCTTCTCATCCCATGCTCAGGTCTCAGCACAGCACACTGGCTGAGAAGTGGGTGCCTGGGTCACAGGCAGCTAGTTTGCAGACAGCAGAGGACCTACAGAGGCCCCAAAGACAGGGAAGAGGCCATTACATGATCAGTCCTGGGGGCCAGAGTGGAACTGAGCTGGTCAGCAGAACTTGAACAAACGTCTCCAGCGGAAGTGCAGCAGCGATGAGCTGAGCTTGTGGATGAAAAGGAGAAACTGGGCCCGCCCAACAGCACGGAGGTTAATGAGCTTAGGTCCCACATGGCCAACTGCCTGCATGGTGGGAGTTGGCGGCTCGACCCCCACACTGGATGCGTGTATGTGTGTGCCCAGTAGAGAAGAATGGAGGAGAAGGGATTGCAGCATTGCCATTTTCCCTGGGGTGAGGTGATTTCTCACTTTCTGTTTCTCTGTCTCTCTCTCTGGTGAGTACATGAGCCTTATAGCAAAAACAATAAACAAACAAACAAATAGAAAAGAAGTGGCTGGTCTCAGTACCTGCTCCTCCTCAAGACTGCTAGCCCTTTCATCAAGTCCCTGTTCTTTACAACAAAAAGTGGTTAGGGGACCAGCAGGTGGTGTGGTGGTTAAAGCGCTGGACACACCCACGTGGCTGACCATGGTTCGAGTCCCGGACCTGGTAGCTTGCTTTCTCACTTCCTTTCTCTCTCTCTCTCTCTCTCTGGTCAAATTAAAATAATTGAATGAATAAAATTAAATAATTTTTTTTTTTAAAAAAAGAAAAGTGGTTAAAGAGGGACTAGCAGACAGCATAATGGTTACGTCGCTAGACTCCTATATAGTCGACTGCGGTTAGTGTCCCAGACCCTGCGGCTTAAACTCACGTTGGTCATGTGTGTGTGAATGCTCAAAATCCCACGAGGAGAATGCAGGTGCGGAGTGGCCACTCCCCGGGAGGTGATTTCTTGCTTTCTGTCTCTCCAGCAAGTGCACATGTCCTATAGTAAAAATCTATTGCAAAAAACAAAAACAAAAACAAAAACCCTCACACCAGACATGGGAAGAGAATCAAGAAAAGATTGTGGCATGGCTATTCCCCCTGGAGAAGAGTGATTTCCCACTTTCTGTCTCTCTGTCTCTCTGGCGAGTGCACACACCCTATAGCAAAAAATCTCTCTCTCTCTCTCTCAAAAAAAAAAGTGTTTAAAGAAAACAATGTCTCTAGGTACCTTTCAGAGGAAGTGAGACCAGATGTTCCTGGTATCCTGATATATACGGTCTGCAGCCTCAAAGGCCCCCATTTCTTTCTTAGACACTTTACCTTTCAGACTACAATTTCTTTCTTGAAAATCAACCTCCCCAAATTAAGTCTTCTGAATTCCTGAAAAGCTGTTTTTCTTGATAATCTTCTATGAATATAATTTAATGTAAGGCATAAAATAATAAAATAAAGACTATATATTATAATAGTTGCACAATAAAAAAACAAGCCAATATAAGAGATGAATGGACAGAATTTTAGCTAAGGGAAAAAGGAAATAAAATAGAAATAAGATGTAAGTTATATGCTGTGCATAAATAACTTTAAAGAGAAATAATAAAGATGACTTCTATAACTTTTAATATATTTGGTAGAGATTACTTAATTGCAGTATAATAAGAGGTGATAAGTTTAGCTGAAGTTTTGCCTGACCAGAATTGAGTTCATTTCTTAACCACAGGCAAGTATAACTTTACAGGATGTTTAAGGTTTTAGAGATATGCAAGAATGTCTTTTCATTTGAGTGCTACAGATCTCCCTTGATCTGAAAAGAGGCAAATTTTCTTTTTAATTGATCTCCTCTGTTTCTTTTTGTCAGTCTCTCTTTTTTATTTTTTAAGGCGGAGTCTTACATGTTCCAATCCACCTGCCTCAGGCTTCCCAAGTGGCTGGGTTTTCACATGTGTCCATCATATCTGGTCTTCAAGATAGGCCAGAATTGAACCCAAGTCTCCAGTGTGGCCCAAGTCTGCAAAGCATAGTGTCTTAGCAGTGCATGCCACCAGGGCTGGACCTGCTCTCTTCTTTTAAAACCTCATCAGAGGGGCCAGCAGTTGGCAAGGTGGTTAAGGTGCTGGACTTCCATATGGTGGACTGTAGTTGGAGTCCTGGACCTGGTGGCTTACTTTCTTACTTTCCCTCTCTCTCTTTGTCTCTCTCTGGTGAGTGCATGTGCCCTACAGCAAATCAAATAATAATAATAAATAAAATGAAATAATAATTTTAAAAAATTAAATAAATAAAATGTCAGATGGAATACTATTTAGCAATAAAAAGGAATGGGTATTGGTGCAACATCTTCCCTAAATCTTCAGAGAATCATGTGAAGTGAAAAAAGCCAGTTCCAAAAAGTTACATACCATATGATTCCATTCATATACCATTCTTGAAATTATAAAGTTACAGAAATAGACTGCAGATTAGTGTTGCTAGGGGTAAGAGACTTGAAGGAGGCAGTGGAGGTGTATGTGGTTAGAATGGGCAATATGAAGGAGCCTGTGGAGATGGAGGCCTGCACCTGGACTGTGGAGGTAGACATGCCCTACTCACATAATAAAAGCCATAGATTTTGGGACCAGCAGTTGGGAGATGGCTATGTTGCTGGACTCTCATGTAGTTGACCGCAGTTCGAGTCTTAGACCCGGCGGCTTAAACTCACTCTGGGCGCGTGTGCGTGCGTGCCCAAGATCCCGAGAGGAAAATAGAGGAGAAGGGATTGCGGCGTGGCCATCGCCCCTGGGGAGTGATTTCTCACTTTCTATCTCTCTGTTTCTTTCTGTCTTTCTGGCGAGCGCACGTGCCCTTTAGCAAAAAACTCTCAAAAAAAATTCCGTAGATTTTAGCGCGCACACACAGATGGAGACAAGCCCAGCGGAGAGATGTGAGGAAGACCGGTGGGTCGGGTCAGTGCCAGTACCCAGGCTATGATACAGTACTACAATTTTGCAAGATAATACTACTTGGGGAAACTGTGTAAAGGGTACATGGAATCTCTTTAGATAGAATCTCTCTAGTTCTAGTTCTTAGAACTGGATGTGATTCTATAATTATTTCACAATTAAAAGTATCTTTTTTGGGGAAAATTTTGAAGAATCTTTTTAAAAATATTCATTTATTTATTTACTTATTTTAATTTGATCAGATAGGGGCAGATTGAGTGAGAAAGAGAGCGAGAAAGTGAGAAAGCAAGCCGCCAGATCCAGGACTCAAACTGCGGTCAACCATCTGGGAGTCCAGCACTACTAACTGCCATGCCACCTACTGGCCTCTAAAAGTATCCTTTTTCTAAAAGAATTATTTTATTTAACTTTATTTATCTACTTATTTATTTCTTTATTTTTAATTTGACCAGAGAGAGAGAGGAAGTGAGAAAACAAGCTACCAGGTCTGGGACTCGGATCACAGTCGACCATGTGGGAGTCCAGCATCCTTAACAACTACACCACCTGCCCGACCTCAAAAGTCTCATTTTTTAAAAGCAGGGGGGAAATGCAGCACCCCAGGTAAGAAGGGAGCTTGGCTTAGTGTCTGAGTCAAGACCAAAGCCTTTAGGTTCTCAGCAGACACGTGGGCCTTAGACATCTGTGTTCCTGCCAGTGCTGCACAGAAAATCAGGCACCACCGCCCCAGCTACAGCGGAGCCAAGGGAGCATCTCCCAGTTACCAACCTGTCAGTTACCTCTTAGGTGCATTTCGGGCTTACTGCCAGGAGCATTTGTGCCAACATTTCCAGCTTTGTTACTGCTCATTGGTGGTTGGTGGCACAGTTTTTTGTGTTTGAGTTTGTGTCTGAGTGTTGACTGAGGAAGTGCTGCTAGTCAAGGACAGCTGTGTTCTCCCCTGATAGAAGGTCAGCGAGGGGATGGGGAAACAGCGTCTGGGATCAGCTCTGCCTCTGAGACCCCACCCAGGTCACAGAACGAACATTCAGCTCCCAGTGCCCATTAGGCTGCTAGGGTGCATATGGGTTTGTGATCTGCCTTTTCCCAAAAACTCTGAGCTCCTGGAGACAGGGGATGGCTTTCTTGGTAGCTGTGCTTCTTGCCTGGCTCCCAGAAGGTACAGAAAACATTCAGTACCACCACAAGGAGTGTACCAGAGAACAGAAGTTCCTTGGTAACTTTCACATTTAGTGAAGGAGCAAGTGACCTTACTTCACTGGGCTTCAGCCTTCTTGTCTGCAGTCTGAGAGTTGAAACAGTGCTTTGAATGTCTCGAGGACAGCAGGTGGCTTGGAGGTTAAGGTGCAAGATCCCTCATAGCCAACTGCATGGTTTGAGTCCCAGACCTGGTGGCTTGAAAATTGCTCCAGGCACATGTACGTGCATGCCCAATCCTGAGAGGAGAATGGAGAAGGGATTGCAGCGTGACCATCACCCCAAGCACTGAGGAGTAATTTCTCACTTCCCCTCTCTCTCTGTCTCTCTGGCAAGCACACACATCCTATAGCCAAAATAAATAAGTAAATAAAATTAAGTCTCAGTCTTGGGCTGACCCCATTGCCTAGTGGTTAAGGAAGCTGATTCCATCTAATGGACTGCGGTTTCAGTGCTGGAAGCTTGAAAAACATGCTGGGGGACCAGCAGATGGCGCAATGGTTTCATTGCTGGATTCCCATGTAATTGACCACAGTTCTAGTCCCAGACCTCGTGGCGTAAAACTCACACCAGGTACATGTGTGTGCATGCCCAAAATCCCAAGAGGAGAATGGAAGAGAAGGGATTCCAGCGTGACTATCCCCACCGGCGGGTGATTTCTTGCTTTCTGTCTCTTTGTCTCTGTATCTCTGGAGAGCGCACATGTCCTATAGCAAAAAATCTTTTTTTTGGAGAGGTTTTTGCTATACGATGCGTGCACGTGCCAGAAAGACAGAGAGAGACAGAGAGAGACAGAGAGACAGAAAGTGAGAAATCCCCCCCCCCCACTCCCGGGAGAATGGCCACGCCACAGTTCTTTCTCCTCCATTCTCCTCTCAGGATCTTGGGTACGCACGCACATGAGCCCAGTGTGAGTTTAAGCCACCGGGTCCGGGACTTGAACCACAGTCAACTACACGGGAGTCCAGCGGCATAGCCATTATGCTAACCACTGGTCCCCCAAAAAATCTCTTTAAAAAAGATAAAAGAAAGAAAAAAAGAAAAATGTGCTGGATGTGTGAGCATGTGTGCCCAAAGTTCTGAGATGGAGAGATGGAAGGGACTGTGGCATGACCACACCCCATTGGAAGGTTCTCTCTCTCTCTCTCTCTGGTAACCGTGTACTCCCTGGCAATCTAAAAAAAAAAAAGAAAAGAAAGAAAGAAAGAAAAAGTCTCAGCTCCAAATCTGATGGAGGGTGTTGAGGAGACTTCCAAGCCATTTTGATGCCACCCAAAAACAAGCCATGCCAGGTGGTCTCAGGTTTCTTCCATCTCCTAGTCCAAACATCCCAATATAAACGCCCACTTTGTGTGCACGTGAGTGTGTGCATATGCGCGCATGACAAGGCCTGATGAGGTGAGCTAGGCGTGTCGCCACTGCAGACAATTTGGAAAACTCCGAGTTACATGAGAAAGAACGGAAGGAAAAGCAGCTGCCGTCCCATTACCTAAAGAACCCTTCGTTAACACCGGAGTATTTCCTTGCCTTTTTAAAAATAATTAAGTTGCCAGTACCGGCAGATGGCGAAATTGTTATGTCACTGGATTCCTATGTAGTCTACAGCGTTGAGTTCCAGGACCCAGGGCTTAAAACCTATGGTGAGTGCATGTGCGTGGGTGTCTAAAATCCAGAGAGGACAATGGAGAAGGCATTGCAGCATGGCCATCCCGCACCCCCCACCCCGGGGTGATTTCTCGCCATTTTTTTTTTTTAAGGCATTTTCTTTTTTAAAAAAAAAGAATTATTTTATTTAACTTTTAATTTATCCATTTATTATTTATTTATTTTAATTTGACCAGAGAGAGACAGAGAGAGGGAAAGTGAGAAAGGAAGCCACCAGGTCCAGGACTTGAACCATGGTTAGCCATGTGGGAGTCCAGTGTCCCTAACCACCATGCTACCTGCTAGCCCTGATTTCTTACTTTTGTCTCTGTCTCTTCAGCAAGCACACATGCTCTATAGCAAAAATCTCTTTAAAAAAAAAAAATTAAGTTCCTATGAGTGAGTGAGAGAGACACACACAGAGCACCCCAAACAGGGTCTTGATTCTACAGTCCAGCCCCCACCCCCGTCTCAGCCAGCCCCAGATCATGTGCACACGTGCCTGGAGTGAATTAGGGAGATCTCAGAACTCGAACACAGATTCTGCTGATGTGGCTCAGCCTCACAGAGCATTGACCTTTACCACCAAGCCAAGCTCTTTCCTATCTTTAAAAAAAAACTTGGTAGTGGTGTGGTAGTTAAGGTGCTGCACTTCTAGAGGGCCAACTGAGGTTCAAGTCCCAGATCCAGTGACCTGAAATTCATGCCAGAGTCATGTGCATGTGTGCCCAAAAGCCCAAGAAGAGAAGGGGTTGTGGTGTGGCCATCACCCCTAGGGGGCAATTTCTCACTTTCCTTTACTCCCTGTCTCTGTCTCTCTCTCCGGCAAGTGCATGTACCTTAAAAAAAAACTCTTGGTGTGAGTGACTGCAGTGTTCTTTCTTGATTCTCACATTTTTCACTTAACATAATATTATGAATATTTCTCCACGACATAATTATAGAAAGAATACTTATCATTTCTTTTTATCGTTGCATATGGCTATACCAAACCCTACTAAATGTTACTTTCTCATTGAATTTTCTGACTGTTGATTTCATGTCATGCTGTTTAAGAGATGCCATCCTGGTGTAGATTCTGCTCAGAGATGTCTTTTTATTATTTATTTTTAGTTTTTGCTGTAGGGCACATGTGCTCTCTGGAGAGAAACAGAAAGAGAGAGAAAGGGGAAGTGAGAAATCACCCTCACTGCAATCCCTTCTCTCTTCCATTCTCTCAGGATTTGGGGCATGCACACACATATGCCCAATGTGTTTTTCACATGGCTGGGTCCAGGACTTGGAGCACATGGTTGGCCATGTAGGATCCAGCTGCCTTAACATTTATACCACCTGCTGGCCCACCTGCTCAGAAATTTATTTTGCCATCTGATAAGTAGTGTTATAAAGAAAAATGACTGGGAAAGTTACTTGCTTCCCAACCACATTGCAAGATTTGTTTCATAAGAGTTGAATTTTACGGCCCACAAATGTCATGGTGGTTAAGGTGCTGGATTCCCATGTGGTCAAAAACAGTTTGAGTCTCAGACCTGGTGGCTTAAAAATCACACTATGTATATGTGCTTACCTATCCAAAATCCCGGGAGGAGAATGGAGCAGAAGGGATTGCAATGAGGTCATCCCTCTGGGGGATTTCTCACTTTCCCTCTCACTGTCTCTCTCTGTCTCTTTCTGGCAAGTGCATGCACTCTGTGGCAAAAACCTTTAAAAAATAAAGTTTATTTTAAAGTGAGTGTGGTGGCTCATGCCTGTAGCCACAGTAATCTGGGAGGCTGAGGCAGGAGGATTCCAAGTTTGAGGGCAGTCTAGGCAGTATAGCAAGACCTTGTCTTTGAAAATAAATAAATAAATATAGTTTTAAAAGTTTGTTGTTGTTGTTTTAAAAAAATTGCTATAGGGCACATGCACTTAGCACAGAGAGAGTGAAAGCTCCCCCAAGTGGGATGGCCACGCCACAATCCCTTCTACTCCATTCTCTTCTTGGGATTTTGGGTACATACGCACATGTACTCAGTGTATTTTTCATGTTGCCAGATCTGAGACTGAAACCATACAGTTGGCCATGTGGGATCCAGTTGCTGACCAGCTGGTCAAAAAGTTTTACTTTGGGACCAGCAGTTGGCATAATGGCTATGTTGCTTAACTCCCATGTAGTCAACCGTGGTTCGAGTCCCGGACCTGGTGGCTTAAACTCAGGTCGGGTGCGTGTGTGTGCGTGCCCAGGATCCCAAGAGGAGAAAGGAGGAGAAGGGATTACAGCGTGGCCATGCCTACTGGGGGGGCTATTTCTCGCTTTCTGTCTCTCTGTCTTTCTGGCAAGTACACATGCCCTATAGCAAAAATCTCTCCCCTCTCCTCCCCCAAAAAAGAAAGAAAAAGTTTTACTTCAGTGCTCTTGCTTGGATTTTTAAAAAATAATTATATCACATCAAGTATTCATTTTAAATCTGGGAAAGCTCCTTTGTTCCACCCAAAGAGTTCATAAGTATAGGTGGTAGAACAAGTGTTTTATTTAAAAAGATTGTGTTACAATGGTAAAAGATTATATCCATAGGCATTAGTCCAGTTTCTTCTTTTTCATAATTATTTTATTTTAACTTTATTTATTATTATTATTGTTACTTTCCAGTTTGATCATACAGACACAGAGAGAGGGAAAGTGAGAAAGCAAGCCACCAGATTCAGGACTTGAACCACGGTCGGCCATGTGGGAGTCCAGCACCTTTAACCACCACGCCACCTGCCGGCCCCGACATTAGTCCAATTTCTAAACGGCAGGGAAAGCTCCGAGCAGCCAGAGTACCGTGGTTTGTAGCCAAATTACTGCACTCACCAGGAAGGGGCACCATTTGTGTGGTCCATCAAGGAAGAACACATCCCAAGTGACTCTACCTGATGGATCCCCAAGTTTTCCATTTGGCATGACATTCAGCACTTCTGTGCTGATGGCCTATTGGCCGCATAGTTCCTCACTCTCGTTTTCATCACCCAAATTATCGGGAAATTTCGTTGACCATAGTATGATATTGGGATGTAGTATGTAATATCTAATGCTACTGGCTTGTATGTGATGAAACTTTCAGTGATAATACCAGTGGTTGTTCATTAATCCTGATGCCACAATAAATTACAAGATAAGGAACTTGATGAAATTGGGGTCAGTTAGGTTTACAGGGGCTGAGGCTGCAGGTTAGGCACTATCATCTTGGTTGGATGGTTGGACCTGGAGCCAGGATTCGGTACAGATTATGTGAAAATCCTCTTGACCATGGATCAAGATAAGAAGAGTGAGGACCCTCCAAATACTCCAGAGATCTTCATGGCTACAGACCCCAAACCAAGGCACTACAGGAAACAGGAAATCCACTTGGATTGGTTTTATGCAGTGAAATTGAGGGTGTTCAGGGAAATGTCCTCTTTTGCAGGGAGAGGAACAACTCCTGTTCTTTGATCTCTAGCTGGGTTTTGTTTATTTAATTGCTAGAGGGCATGTCAGCTCACCAGGGAAAGTGAGAAAGGAGCCTCCATGGGGATAGTCATGCTGTAATCCTTTCTCCTCCATTCTCCTTCCTTTCCGGATTTTGGGCGTGTACATGTGGCTAGTGTTTTTCAAGCCTCTGGGGCCAAAATTTCAACCGCAATCGGCTATATGGAATCGAGCTTGCCTCAACCATGAGGGTACAGGGCCAGCCGGCTATCTGGATTTTTTTTTTTTTTTTGACAATTGCTCAATACATTTGTTTAATTAATAACTGTGTAGAGTGTTTTTATGGCTTCTGTCAGAAGCCACCCAGTCTATCTGCAGGGCCACGCCATTTCATAAGGTGTCAGAGAAAACACCCCTTGACCAGGCACCCCAAAGAACTCTATGGAAACATTAAGAATTGGGTGGCTGGGGGAAGGTGGGGCCATGGTGCATTTCCTGATGAACCCTTCTGTGCCTTTTGATATTTTTACCTTGTGAATATGCTATTTTAAATGAAAATATGGCACACAATGCCTTTATGTCAGTCTGGGAAGTCCAGGGGACTAATCTCTGTAATTTATAGAAATGTAGTAGATGCTGTTTCTTTATTTTTGCTCTAAAAGAAGGAGGTTAAAGTTTTGCCAGAGGAAGGAGAGGCTTCTGAACCTCTCAGAAACCTGAGCAGAGCCTATGCTGTTAACAGCCCCACCTCCTCACCTGCCCACAGGAACGTCTGTCTGGATGGGTTGTTCTCGGCTGCTCAGTGGCATGCTTGTGTCCAGGGACCAAAGTGCTCCGGTAATAGACTAAGAGAATGGAGGCTGGGAGAAAGGATGAAGTTAAGGTAGGATGTGTTCAATTTAAAGTTCTTCTCTGTAGTTTGCTTAGACTGTGGATACTGGCTTTTGCCACTCACTGCCATAGGGGCATACGGGCACTGGAGCGGCCACCTACGTACCCAGTGGTGCTTTGGTTGTGATTCACCTCACACATCTCAGCCTGCAGCTTAAATTTTGTCAACGTGTTTATGAAATTCATTTCTGTCCAGGTAAGTGTTTTTGGTTTTTTTTTTTTTTTT
>NW_006205068.1:2462699-2483969 GCF_000334495.1 Tupaia belangeri chinensis | reverse complement strand
CAGGTCTTGAGCTCTGGTGAGATATGTATATATATATATATATATATATATATATACATACACATACATGTATAGGTTACACCCCCCTTAACCACCATGTCACCAGCTGTCCCTGAAATAAATACTGTAAGTGCTGTAAGTGCAAAGAACTTATAAAGTCCCCAACTTAACTATACTTTTACTCTCTTGATACATAACCCCATCATAAGTTGAGAAGCGCCTATACATGCACATTGTTCCTGGTACAATTTATCAATGAAGGAATAAAATATATTTATAGTTCTATGCATTCAACAAAATCCTTTGACTTCCAAAGGCTCCAAGACCCAAACAGATTCGAGATCCACTGGAATCCTCTGCCTTCTATAGCCTTCCCACAACAATTTAGAGATTAAGGCTTTTAAAAAGGACCGATTCTTCCCATGAAATTCAGAAGTGGATTTCAAGGAGGGAGTCAGCTCTAGTCCCTATTGGCACTGGGAAGGATGCCTCCTGCCCCCCGTAGCTGTGAGTATCCAGGAGTTTTCTTGGCTAAGTGTGTCCAAATGGTTTTTGATTCTCCTTCTGAAAGCTGCTCCAACCAATTCCCAGAAGGCACTGATTCCTCCGTCTTCCCCTCAACCCCCAGTTCCATCCGGCAGCTTATCCTATTGACAATACCCCGAATGTCCCCCAAACCGTCTGCTGCTCTCTGTCTCTGTCACCACCGCAACCCCTGGTCCTGGCGCCATCTTTTCTCCCAGGAATGGCTATAAAAGCTTCTGCTTTTACCCTAGTAAAATCCCTCCTTCACACAGCAGCCAGGGTGATATCTTTCAAAAGCAGAAATACAATATCATTTGCCTCTTCAAAACTTCCTAGCGACTTTCTGTTAGTCAGAGTTCGAAACAGTAAAAAACACCAACTTCCACAGTGTGTAGCCAAGGGATTTGAAGGTAGGGAATTGTTTACGCAAGGGTGAGGCAACCCAGAGGCAACCCAGATAACATCAGCCTGAATCCATCGTTGCCCTTGGGCCAGAGGGACTAAAAAGGGGAGCCAGGAGGGCATGAGAACAATCCAGATTCCTTACTTACTGTGGCCAACGTACCCCAGCAGTGCCGAGGACAATGCCGGGCACTCAGCAGCTGTTTGTTGGCTGCATCAGTGAATGAGTGATGCACGAATGCCATTCCCACTGGGCATCTCCCTTGCAGACTTCCTCCATGACTTCCCTTCACCTGCATCCAACTTTCCCAAGAAAGTGGCTCTTCTCACCTGGATGTCTGCCCTTGAACTCCCTGGGCTAGACGTCAGGCAGTGACCCCTCATTCGCATATACTGGGATTTGAATCCTGACTCTGCCCTCCCTTGCTGTGCAAGGGGGTCTACTTCTGTTTCCTCATCTCTAAAAAATGGACTGTAACGGCAATCGCCTCCGAGGCACCGCATGAAGAGTCCAGGGAGTGTCTGCAACTAGTCTCGGGACAGGACTGTAGTGAAGGTGCAGCACAAGCATGCGCTGGGAATGGGGGCTTGTCCTTTGGGGTGCTGCTGAGGTCGGGCACCAGCTGGTGGGAACCATGGGCGCTCCAGGTTCTCGTTCACTCTGACTCTCAGAACATCCTGGCTTCGAGAGCCCGTGAAGGAATGTTTCAGTGCTGGATGCCAGGGGGTGGCACTGTTTGCTAGCCGTTGGCCTCTGCTTCGCAGAGCGGTACCCAGCACCTGCGAGAGAGCCTCAGATGCATCCCTCCTGCACCAAGCATGTCCGCGCCAGAGAGGCCCAAGAAACCTTACCTTTAGAGGTCGCATTGTTAGGGTTTTGACTGTGTCATTTAGGAATGTCTTTCAGGAACTGGGCTGACTGCAGAAGAGGTCATTTAGAACTGTTTCATCAGTTGTATTCATCTGTATTCGGGAAATGAAGGGCGTATGATAAGCCACGTGGACTCCCTGGATTCATTCTCAAATGAGGCAGTGTCCTGGAGTGAACGGTGCTACTTCTCTGCCTGGAGGATGGCTGGGGGTGAGGGGCTCTTCCTGTCTCACATCAGCCCTGAGGAGCAGGGTCAGGACATACTCCACTGCAAAGTTTACCAGTTTGTGGAGGGAGGTATTCAACCTACACAAGTGATTTTATTTTAGTGGGTCATTGGAAAAGCGAAGACATTTATTTCTATATTTTTCTATGCAAACATGAGTCATGATTTTTCTGACGACCCAATTACATGTTTTTTGGGGGAGAAATGTCTGATTGGGGAATTGTTTATTTAAATATTGGCACTTAGCTAATAAAAACAGCTCTTACCATTTATGAAACATAACTCACTGCCTAGCTCCCATACTGCAAGATCAATGTGGGTTGATAGTTAAGAAAACCAAGGGCCCAGCAGATGGCATAGCAGTTATGTCACTGGACTTTCATATGGTCAACCATGGTTCGAATCTCAGGGCCAGGTGCATACCCAGATCCCAGGAGGAGAATGAGGAGAAGGGATTGTGGCATGGCCATCCCCCTTGGGGATGATTTCTCACTTTTTCTTTCACTGTCTGTCTCTTTCTCTCCAGCAAGCACATATGTTCTAAGGCAAAAACCTCTACCAAAATAAGCCAAGGCTTGAGCCAGCAGCTGGCATGGAGGTTAAGGTGGCTGAATCCCACGTGATCCACTGAATTATTAAAGTCCCAGACCTAGGAGCTGAAAATCACATTGGGCATGTATGCTTGCATGCTCAAAATCCCGAGAGGAGAATGGAGAGGGGCTTGTGGCATTATGGCGTGGCCATGACCCTGTTGGGTGATTTCTCACTTCTCCTTTCTCTCTCTGTCTCTCTCTGGTTAGTGCCCATGCCCTGCAGCAAACTTTAAAAAGCAAGAGGGGCCAGCAGGTGGCATGGTGGTTAAGGCACTGGATTCCCATATGGCTGACCAGTTTCAGTCCTGGACCTGGCAGCTTGCTTTCTCACTTTCCCTCTCTCTTTCTCTATGTCTCTCACTGGTCAAATAAAAAATAATAATATTTAATAAAATTAAATAAACAATTAAAAAAAAAAAAGGAAAAAAGAAAGTCAAAGTCCAAAGTAGCTAGGTCACCTATCCCAGGTGTGTAGACCAGGAAGAGCAGGGCCAGAATTCCACCCTGGGCTGTCTGACTCCAAAGCCCAGCCCTGCAAGGCACACGCTGCTGGATAAACTACCTCCTTATAGCACACGGCACCTTTTCAGTTTGTAACTGAATGCAGGGCCCGGTGTCAGGTCTGGTTCCTATTTTCCACATTCTCTAAAAGGAATTAGACTGTGGTTGACATATCCCAGACCCACCTTCCCTCAAGGCTACCTCCCGGGTCTGACGAACGGATGGAGGGGAGCAATCGGGGGAAATAACGAAACCCATAGAACACTTTACAGTTTCCAAACTGCTTTCACACTAGCAACTTTAGAAAATGAGATCTTCCCTCCTGCATGTCTTCTGGCAGTGGCGATGTGCCGCGAGGCTCACGCAGACACCTCTCAGTGCAGATGTCAGGCTGGAATCTCTGCCTTTCGAGGTCCGTGCCTCCTTTTTAGTACCACACTGTCCTTTTTAGATCAGGAAGCCCTATTTTAATCAATCGTCTTCATATTTTGTACTATTTGATATTTCTCTTTTTCTTTTTAGATTTTTGCCATAAGCTGTGTGTGCTGCCCAGAGAGAGACAAAGAGAGATAGAAGGAGGGAAAGTAAGAAATCATCTCCCCCAGGGGAATGGCCAAATCACAATTCTCTCTCCTCCATTCTCCTCTCAGGATTCCGGGCATGCAAGCACACATGCCCGTTGTGCTTTTCAAGCCACTGGGTCCAGGACTTGAACTGTGGTTGGCCATGTAGGATCTAGCACCTTAACCACTATGCCACTTCTGGCTCTGATATTTTTCTTTCTATTTGAGAGACTACTCTCATTTTCTGTCTCTCTCCTAAAATGCAAATTCCACATGATGAAAAACTTTGTCCTGGCATGGCGTCATGGCATGGTGTTTAAGGCAGCTGGGATCCCACATGGGACAGCACAGTCTGAATACTGGACCCAGTGGCTTGAAAAACATGCCAAGTACGCGTGCGTGTGTGTCCCAGATCCTGACAGCGTAGCGATATGGAGGAGAAGGGGTGGCACTGTGACTAGTGACCATGCGCTGTTGGGAGGGGTGCTTTCTCCTTCTCTCTCTGTCTCTGTTTCTGTCACTTTCTCTCCGGCAAGTATTTGTGCCCTCTTTGAAAAAAAAAAAAACAAAAAAAAAACACTTTGTCCTGTTCTACTAGCCAGTGGATAGTCGTTAAATTAGGCGTTCTCAAATCTATAAAAGAAAAATGTAAGAAAGACCTTACGGTTCTCCAAGAAGAGAATGCACACTGAGTATTTTAAAGAAATGGCTGAAATTTAAGTGTGTACATAAATTCCTTTCAAGATATCGTGAGACTATATAAACAGCTCAATTTCTTTTCCTACAGTCTTAGATTGGGGGCCAATTTGGATGGAGCTAGAAATCCCCAACTTTCTTATGAAAATCTCACCAACAAAGAGAGGCCCACAAGATACCTTTGAACTGGGCACCCGCTCAACACCGCGGCGTTAGGCAGTGTTGCCGCACCATCTGGCCCTCCTGCTCCGCTCCGTGTTTCAGAGTTGAAACATTTTTACTGACCCCCCTGTAGCTCTCCTCTTCATTCAGAGGAAGAGGGCAGGTCTTCTTGAATGTTAGAAATACACTTGGTAAAATGACTTCTCACTCGGCCTAGAGCACCAGCTAGGGCTGTAAAATGAGTACAGAAATCCTTGTAATGTGGGAGGATTACGGTTTCCCATAAATATTTATGGAGTAACAGCAGCTTCTTAGGCATAATACACAAGACATCTGCCACCGAGGCTGAAATACAGACTAGACGGTTCGGGACGTCGACTTCCGTACCGTGTTTATTTTTTGTGAAGAAAAGGAGTATTTCGTAAGTGCTGTTTGAGTCAAGGGGCTATTCTCTTCTAAATTCCTCACCTACCAAAACTATCTGCCTTGGAAAATCTCAGAGGAGGCCCTCCCCTGCCCCACCAAAATCTAACGCTGTGTCATTTTCTTCTAAGAGACGAGCTCTGTGCCTGTCCCCAGCAGCCACGTCAGGTCCCTACTGGGTCCCCTACTCGGTCCCCCAGGTGTATATGCACCAGGGGGCACCGTCCACCTCACACTCTGGCTTCTGCTTGGCCTTGAGCTGCGGGGAAGTCTCTGCGCTCAGTTCTTGAGTTTTCGCTGGCAGTTTTCCCACTTGCCTCGGAATTCCCTGTAAGAAGTGTAGTCTTCCCTCCTGTTGTTTTGGGTTGTTGTTTATACAGTGCTCCAGATACATATGGCACATGGAAGCAATTAAGGTAAAGATGCAAAGTGGGCCTGTCCCACAGGGCTCCCCATCTGCCAATCTCCCATTCCCAGACAAGCCCTGCTCCAACCCAGGGAACCTGGAGCCACACTCAGGAACGTGCACAAGGAGAACTACGCTCTTCAGAATGGTTTCGTTTTGTTGCTTTTTAAGAGTGATTTATTTTTTCAGACAGGCTCACACTGTGATAGCAGGCCTGAGTCTCCCCGCTGGGACAACAGGTGTGTGCCCCATGTCCAGCTCTTTTTCAGTAGGGTCTTGCTATGTTTCCCAGGCCATCCCTGAGCTCAAGATTCTCGCAGCTCAGCCTCCCCTAGTCAGTGGGGTTACAGGCACACACCACAGCACCTGGCCTTCATGTTGGCCCAGAATCAAACCCAGGCCTCCCGTGTGGTCCCAGCCTACAAAGCGCAGCATTTTAGCAACACGTGGCTCTGCACTCTGCCTTTAAGATCGGTTATTTTTCTTTATGAGAGCGTGAAAGGAAGAGGAGGTCGGGGGGGGGAGGACAGAGATAAAAATTTTTCATAGTACCTCACCCTTGTGATACCTCTGCCCCAGTTTCCCAATTAACTAGGATCACAGGCATGTGCAACTGTGCCCAGCATGGTGAGATTGGCCTGAGAACCTGGACATCTCCCCCCATCACCATGTGGCTTCCAGCTTCCTAAGCAATGGTGCTACCTATGAACCATCGTGGCCAGATCTGAAGTCAATTTTTATTTATTTTTTACAGAGAGTATGTGTACTCACCAGAGGGAGAGACAGAGAGAGGTGGGGGGGGGTCAAGAAAACATCCCTATGGAGAATGGTCATGTCACAATCCCTTCTCCTCCATTTTCCTTTTGAGAAGTGTGCATGCTTCCACATGCACTCAGCGTTTTTCAAGTTGCCTGGTCCAGGACTCAAACCTAGCAGTCAGCCATGTAAGATCTAGCCATCTTAACCACCAGACCACAGGATGGACCCCAAGATTGATTTTTAATGTCAGCCAACAGAAAACCAGATGTGATTCCACTCAGAGTTGTCAAGTAGAAGATTTGCAACTGGTACTGGCAGAAACAAATGCTGCAGCATAGCCACACCGGCCATGGCAACACTTGCCTGTCCTCTGTGGAAACAGCCATAGAACTCCCCGCCCAGGTGCATCTTTACTGGTGCAAGAGCAAGGAGGGAGCCGCAGGGAGCAAAGGTGGTGAGGCGTCCACAGTGGCATCTCTGCACTCCTGTGGCTGTTATCAGTCTGGTCCACCTGGAGGTGATCACACAAGATGGCACAAGGACCCAGCACTCGGACTCTCGGCGACTGTAGTGGGCCACCATCACTACCTCCTTTGTTACTGTTAAACCGCATCGGCCGTTGAAGTCACCATAGTGTGCAGAGGGAGCTCGTTGGCACTCTGTCTGCTGGAAGCCAACACATTCTTTCTCTCCTTTTCCCCCTCAAACTACCACAGCAGCGTTGTGTGGCATCTGGTTAGAATAGAGAGTCCTTAGTTTTATTCCGTGAATCAGAGAGATGGCATCTCCAACAGGGGCTTGATGCCACGATCCACTCCCAGCCTCAGCGAGCCTCTGATGGCGGGCAACTGCGTGCCCAGTGTACTCAGGGAGGTCCCTGGATGTGAGCCGCCAACCCTCCCACACAGGTCTGCCTTGCAGACAGTGGTGTTTTGCCACTGCCCTGCCATCTGGCCCCCTAGTTTTATTATTTTTAACCCTGACGGAGGAAAAAAAAAAGAGAACTTTATTCATGTAACTTTGTGAAACAGTGGAAAAAGACAGTTTTCACTATGCAATCATCAAAGCAAAGTGGCCTTCATTCATGGAAAGTTGACTTGATAAGCAAGCCCTTGAATGCGGTTAACTAATATGTAAAAATGTAAATTCAACGTATTTGTGCAAAAAAAGGGTGATGTGACAGAAAGAAGTCAAATGATATTTTATCTAAAGGGGGCAGCGGTTTACTCTCTCCACAGCGTGCAGTCGTCTTCAGATCCATGTGTGTAAGTCATAGCAGTAAGGCATATGGAAAATACAGAAAAGCTGCTACATTCCGATTTTAGCAATGCTCATACACTCTGATCACATATGGAGGGAGAGAGCAGCAGATCAAATTTTGTTAGGGATTTTAGGCCAACTGAGTGTTTAAAAATTCTCTTTAATATTTAGACTAGTTCAGTAATTTTCTCTGAACTCCCGAATGATAAATGTAAGTGTGATAGAAAGGACATCGGGCTGGCCAGAGGCGCAGCGGACAGGGGTGTGTTGGCCATTCTGTTCTGGGGCGTTGCTCGGTTTTCTTTTCAGACCCCAGCCTTTGCTGCCAGGGATGGCTGGACAAATGCCCTAGGGACAGCATGTGTGCGTTATCACAGCCTTCCTTGGCAGCCACTGGGCTTTGGGGTAGCTGTGTGTGTGTGTTGTGGGGCGGGGTTGAAGGATGTCAGAGAACAATGCAATTCCCTCTAACTGATTCTATAGAAAAAAGTAAGCTGCGTGTAGTCAAGGAGCAGAATTTTTCTCTGTGCTGAGAGACGAGCTCAGTATTTATTTTGGCAAGCTCCAAAAGTACTAAGTATTAGCATAGGTTCCTGGGTATTATCTGGGCTCAGATGGCTGGGTGGAGGGCCCCTGGGTTCCAGACCCTTGTTGCCTGTGCTCATTTAAAATGATGATTTGCAACATCAATAACAGAACACTGCAGAAGTACTCAGCTGCGCATTTCGCATTTCGGTCTAAGGAAATAGATGGGCTCTAGGACGCTACACAATAACTTCATTTCGAATATCACTCATAGACTTCGGTATCACTTGAATATCTAAAAGAAAATTATGAGTGTTCATAATTAGTTGACTAGAGCTCAAAGGTTTCACAGAGGAAAAAAAAAGAAGAAGCAATTCCCAAACACTGGAACAATGTGATGTCCTTCAACTAAAATCAAACTCTGTGGACCAGTCCCATAGTGGCGTAGTGCTTGGGGGAGCCAGATCCCATGTGGCAGGTTATTGTTCAAGTCCTGGCCCCGGGGCTTGAAGGACATAAGGGACACGTATGCATGTGCACCGAAAATCGCAAAGGGAAGGGGATGTGGAGAAGGGATTGCAGCGTGACCATGCTCTGTTGGGGGATTCTCTCTCTCTCTCTCCTCCTGTCTTTTCATCTCTGGTGAGTGCATACACCCTATGGCAACAAATAAATAAATAAATAAATAACCCTCTATGACACATCATCTGCAACAGTGTTTCCAAAATCTCATTCACAAGCTACCCCCAGTGCTGCTGCCAATCTCAGACCACCTCTGCTATTATTAATGCTCTCAGGGTTCATGTTTCTTTAAACTAGATTGCCTTTTTAGCTTAAAGACATTTATTTAAAATGAGACTGTACGTCACTACTGCAGAAATTATACTTTTAGTCTTAGGAGTCCTAAGGAGTGTTTTTGTTTCTTTGTTTTTGCTATAGGGCATGCGCACTTGCTGGAGAAAGAGAGGGAAAGTGAGATATCACATCTCCCCCACCACCCTGCCAGGACCAGCAGTAATGGTTATGTAGTTGGACCCCCACATGTTCGAACACGTTTGAGTCCCGGATGCGGTGGCTTAAACTCACGCCAGGCACGTGTGTGTGCATGCCCAAGATCCTGAGAGGAGAATGGATGAGAAGGGATTGCTGTGTGGGCATCCCCCCTGGGGAGTGATTTCTTGCTTTCTGTCTCTCAGGTGAGCACATGCACCTTATAGGTGCTCTCAGGGGACCACATGCACCTTAAAGGAAAAAACTCTAAAAAAAAAAAAAAAAGAAAGAAAGAAAAAAGAGAGAAAGAAAAAAAAAGGGGGGGGGGTGGATGGCCATGCTACAATTTTAGGCACATATGTATATATTCCCAGCATGATTTTCTAGCCACTACGTTCGGGATTCGAACTGCTCAGTCAGCCATGAAGTCCAGCATCTTAACTACCACACTGTCTGCTGGCCCTGGGAGTACTCTTAATTTGTAACAGGCATAGTTGAATGAACAAAGTCTAAAATGAACCAAAATCTTTACCCTCCTCTGGAATAAGAGGAGGACCTTAGATTGCTTTCATTGTAACAGCTATCCCGTGTTACATGTTATTGTTACCCAGGATTTTGTTCCCATCTTGTTTTTAAGCCCCTCACAAGTCATTATTTTTATTGTATTTTGTATAGTCGATGCTTATTAAGGTTTACTCATGCTAATCTTTTCTACTTTTTTTTTTATTTCACTAATGTTTCAGGCACTGCATTTCTCTCTTCTTTCCTTGATAGTTCTTTCAGCAAGGATCTGTTAGAGGCAAATGTTCCTGTTTGAAACATTTGTAGGTCTTGATTTCACCTTAAGATGGTTTGCTTAGGTGTAAACAGTTCTCTGTTGCTATTTCCTGTGAGCGGTTAGAAGGTATTCAATCGTGTCTTTGCTTCTGTTACTGCTGTTGAGAAGTCTGCTGTCACTCACTCTCGTACCTTGTCTGTAGGTAATCATTTTTTCCCCTCTCTGACAGCTTGCAAAGTTATCTTTGATGACCTGTGGTTTTCACCACAGTGTGAATTTCTTTTTATGTATCCTGCTTGGAATTTAAGTTTTCTGAATCCAAGAAAGTGTATCTTTCCATCACTTACAATTCGCAGGCCTTCTCTCCATTTTGTACCTACTCCACTTCTCCATCCTTTCCCAGAATGCCGATGAGAAGTCTGCTGGGTGGCCTCACTCGCCTTGGGTCTCTTAGCTTCTTTCCTTGCCCCATTATCAGCCTCTGAGTTGCTTTGCCTCTCTCCCCCTCCCCGCCCCCCGATGATTGCAGACGCAGAAACAATTGTAACCCTCCTTTTCCTCCCTGCTCTCTTTATTCTCTTCCTGCTCCCACATCACAGCATCCGAACAATACCTTACCCATTCTAGAGAGGCAGTAGCCATTTGTTGGTTTAATTTGGTTTTAAGAAATATCAAAAACTACTGGAGGCTGCAGGAACAAACGTGCAGAATTCCACTCAGAAAAGGTTTCCCTTGAGAGCCTCATGAAAACAAACAGGATCACATTTATAGACTTCTCCTTTAGACCTCCTGCATTTCAGCTGGCAGCCAGCCTGTTTCTTTTAGGCCTGTCCTCATTTATTTTTGGTCCCATGCATATGAGCCAGTGCTTATTTTGATAACTGCATTTATGCTTTCAAGCTTTGACAGACAAATCATTGCCATGGGCTTCCTAGCGGTCACAAGCATCAGTTCACCTTCTGCCCGGAGGAGTAACTCACCCTCCAGCGGGCTCCAGTCTGTTCACTGCAATTAGTTATCTAGCAACTGAGCTTCTCAGGATAGAGGGTGGTTGCCTCTCAAAAGAGAAAGAAAGAAATACAAATGTAGTATCTGAAAGCCTTTTCATTCTAAATTCTACATAAATGATAAGAAATGGAATTCACTGTCCAGGAAGATTTAAAGAGCAGGAACAACTGTGTTAGGACTCTTTTTTTTTTTTTTTTTGGTTGCATTTTGAGCCAACAGGCTCCTTTCCAATCATGTCCAGTCTACGGGTTCCTGGAGTTACATTTTCTGTTCTGGAACATAAGAGTACTCCAAAAACTGAAAGAAGCTTGTGTTAGGACTCTTTTTTTTTTTTTTTTTGGTTGCATTTTGAGCCAACAGGCTCCTTTCCAATCATGTCCAGTCTACGGGTTCCTGGAGTTACATTTTCTGTTCTGGAACATAAGAGTACTCCAAAAACTGAAAGAAGCCTCTCCACTACATCGCTAAGAAAATCTTCTACCTTCTACTGGTGTTGGATCACTGGACCCCTCTCATTTCTAGATGTTCTAATGAGGTAGGTAACATCAGCTCAGAGCCTCTCAGCCCTTTCTCTGGAAAATTTCAGCATGAGCATCGAAGGCCAAGTGAAGGAAGTGCAGAGAGTTGAAAACCAAGTCTGGGTTTCCACACGGAAGTTGCTTTGCCATTTGGCTTCATCTTAACTAAAGCGAGGGCTCCAAAATATCCTATGGAAACTGGTGAGCATGGAGCAGTTAGAGAAGGGGGAACGAGGGAATCCTTGCCGGCTGGCCGGTTGCCAGGAGGAGTGCCAACACCTGGGTGCCAGATGTGCCTTGTCATGGGGCCACTCCTGGCTGGCGTCTGCACTCTCCCCACGGTAGCTGCTCTGCTTGGCAGGGAAGAGGGCTGCAAGACTGAGCTGAGACAGAACCGTCCCAGTCCTGACCCCTTACTACTGCTTTCATTTTTTCTTTGCACCTCCCAGACCTGCTGCACCCTTTCCTGCCTGACAGAGGCTCAGAAGGAGCTTATTACCGGCTCATCAGTTTGGCACTTTCAACAGCAGACTTTGAGACTTGTTTCAATTGTTTATGCCTAGGTCTCTTTGTTTAAGTTCATTTGGGGGAAGCTTTTATAGCCGACAAGGAAAGTGAACTCCTTTCTCAAAAACTGATGGAGTTTGGTTTTGTGTCATTGGTTGCCCATCTTAGCGTTTGACCCACATGGTCCCCTGGAGACCAAAGTTGGACAGTTTTTCCAAGGCCAACAGCATAAGGAAACTGGAGGGCTGGAGGCTCGTACTCTGACTAGCAAATCCACCCAAGTGTCATCATTAGGGGAGGACTCAGCTGTGGGAACAAGCAGGTGATGGTCTCCCGTGACCCAGCATAAAGTAAAGCCAGAAGCCACAGGTTGCCCACTCAGTTAGGGCTCCCCAAGTCAGAATGATAAAGGAAGTAGAAGTTCCAGCTGATCCATGTGTTACTTCTGAGGTCCTGTCTCCCTGCAAGTGAAAGAGGGCCATGGTGGGGCCCACCAGGTGGCATAGTGGTTAAGGCACTGGACTCCCACGTAGTCAACCATGTTTCAGATTTCAAACCCAGGGCTTGAAACACACTGGATGCATGTGCATGCGTGCCCAAACTCCCAAGAAGAGAATGGAGGAGAAGGGATTGTGGCACAGCCATCCCCCTGAGGGGTGATTTCTCACTTTCTATCTCTGTTTCTCCAGCAAGCACACATGCCCTATAGCAAAAATCTCTTTTTAAAAATGAAGAAAGAGAGAAAGAGAGAGAAAGGAAAGAAAGAAAGAAAGAAAGAAAGAAAGAAAGAAAGAAAGAAAGAAAGAAAAGAAAAGAAAAGAGAAAAGAAAAGAAAAGAAAAGAAAAGAAAAGAAAAGAAAAGAAAAGAAAAGAAAAAAGAAAAGAAAAGAAAAGAAAAGAAAAGAAAAGAAAAGAAAAGTAAGGTCCACGATGTTCTCCTTCCTGCCCTCTTGGGAGTCTGTGTTTCATCATCACCCTCGTGGGTTACCGAGGTGGAGGAAAGGTGGGCTGGACTTGAACCTGCTCTTGCTCCCATTGTCAGCTAGTGCACATCCCTAATCTCTCTGAGGTCCAGCTTTGTTTGTGAAGAGGAGGAACAGTGATGCACCTCTCCAGAGTGTCAAGCCCTGTACCTGGCCATGCTTTCCTCCCCTTTTACCTGTTCCTTAGGTGGCTAAGGAACTCAGGTCTTTTCCTCCCAGTTTTCTTTGGAGCACTTGAAGACTTTAACATATTTCAGTTCAAAGTGAAGCAAACTGGACTAGCCAGTGGGATGGTGGTTAAGGTGGCTGGATCCCACACGGCCAACCTTCTGGTTTAAGTCCTGAATCCAGTGACTTGAAAAACACACTGGGCACAAGTGTGTGCGATCTCAAAATCTTGAAAGGAGGGAGACATGGAGAATGAATTGCAGTGTGGCCACCCCCCATGGCAGGTGCTTGTTCACTTTCCCTCTTTCTCTGTCTCTCTCTGGCCAGCACATACAGTCTTTGGCATTTTCTTTTTTTTAATGAAGCAATTTCGGGGGAGGAGAAATAGCTGTTGGCTGATAGTGATGCTCATATTCTGCTAGAAAACATCCTCGGAATGATCTGATGCTTATTCTGAGGCCCACATGCTGGTGTCTCAGAAACATCAAGCCACAGTGGAGAACTTCAGGAGAACCTCTGCCTTGTACAGAGCTCCTCAGGGCAAGCAGCTCCTACTAGGGCAAGCGTTATTCTCACTGACTGCGTTTCATATCTATATTCCTCTTGACTGGGACGGGAAGTAGGGTGTTGGCTAGTAAAAAGCAAAGTGGAAAACAGTTCAGTGGTTTCTCAGAAAGGTAAACATAGAATTATCTCATGATGGGGCCAGTAGGTGGCATGTTGGTTAAGGCGCTGGAATCTCACATGGCCAACTACAGTTCAAGTCCCAGACCTGGTGGCTTGCTTTCTCGTTTTCTCTCTCTGTGTCTCTTTCTGGTTAATTTTTTTTTTTTTTTTGAGAGGTTTTTGCTATAGGGCGTGTGTGCTTGCCAGAAAGACAGAGAGAGACAGAGAGACAGAAAGTGAAAAATCATCGCTGGGGGAATGGCCACACTGCAATCACTTCTCCTCCATTCTCCTCTCGGGATCTTGGGCATATGCGCATGCACCCGGCATGAGTTTAAGCCACCAGGTCCGGGACTTGAACTGTGGTCAGCTACATAGGAGTCCAGAGACATAGCTATTACGCTAACTGCTGGTCCCATCTTTCTGGTCAAATTTTTAAAATAATAATAATAATAGGACCAGCTGATGATGTAAAGGTTATGTTGCTGGACTCCCACATGACTGACTGTGGTTCGAGCCCTGGACCCAAAGGCTTGAAACTCACACTGGGCGTGTGTGCGTGCATGCCCAAGATCTTGGGAGGAGAAGTAATTGTGGTGTTGCCATCTCCCTGGGGGGTGATTTCTTGTTTTCTGTCTCTTTCTGCTGAGCTCACGTGCCCTATAGCAAAAATCTCTCTGTCTAAAAAAATAATTATCATTATTAATAAAATTGCATTTTTTAAAGATTTAAAATAGGGACCAGCAGATGGCATAATGGTTATGTGGCTGGACCCCCACATGGCTGACCACAGTTCAAGTCCCGGACCCAAAGTCTTGAAACTCACACCAGGTGTGTGTTTGTGCGTGCCCAAAATCCCAAAAGGAGAATGGAGGAGAAGGGATTGCAGTGTGGTCATCCTTCCTGGGGGGTGATTTCTTGCTTTCTATCTCTCTATCTCTCCAGTGAGCACAAGTGCCCTATTGCAAAAATCTCTCTAAAGAAAGAGAAAATCTCTCTAAACATTTCCTGGGATTTTGAGCATGCACAGACACATGCCCAGCGTGAGTTTAAGCCCCCGGGTCCAGGACTTGAACCGTGGTCAACTACATGGGAGTCCAGCGATGTAGCCATTATGCTATCTGCTAGTCCCTAAAAAAAAATTTTTTTTGAATAGTGAATTTTATATTATGTGAATTTCATCACAATTTTTAAAATCTTATAGAACTATATATCCCACGTACCCCCCCAAACAATTAAGAAAAGAGTAACTCCATATGTGTTTATTTATGAGCATTAAGGACTATGGAATCTTTCCTTAAGCAGAACTTCCTCTAAACCATTCGTAGATGAGGAAGAAACTTGGGGACGAATCATCTACCAGATCTTACCTTGCTAACTTCATCCCCTGCACCGCAACTTTTTCCTAATCTCAATGTCCTTCTGGAGATCACTCTTGCTGAACTGTTCTTTTTCTGACTTACCTTGTTTCACATTTGAAGTAATTTGGGATCAGCTCTAATATTTTTTTGCTTTAGAAAAGTAGTAAAAATTAATTAATCTACAACTGCACTGATAGCAAAAGTTAATAGAAATTTTAATAAAAATACAACCTCAATAAGCTTCCCTATTGTTCTAATAAATGCAATAGTAGTTTAGAATTGTAGATAAAAAAAAATTAATAAAACAACTGAGGCTAGGGACCGCGATGCTCAAATAAAGGGACACGGCCTCTGCACAGCCCGTAGAGCCGGCGAGGTGAGCAGGTGCCCACCAAGTGCAGTCCTCAGTTCATGCTGTGCAGTGAATATGTTCTTGAACCTTTAACTAATACCCCTTGTTTGGTGGTTTCATTTTAATTATTCAGATATTTTTAGCAAACGTTAAAAAAGCCTGGAGGCTGCTGTAATAGCCAAGTGTCAGAAATATAGTGATATATCCAGAGGACATGGGAAGCGAGAGGTTTACAGAAAACCGAAAGGCAGACTCAGCTGCAGGTACAGGGGAAAGCGAGAGTTTCAACATCCGTCAGACCTGGTGGCTGGGTGGCTTTTCCAGAGACGCTAAATGGTATTTGACTCATTGTGTTTTTCTTTTCAAGGCTGTGACAGAAACTTAGAGGATGAAGGAGGCGCTGACCCTGGACAAAACACAAACAGCTGCCTGTTCAGGGAGGGACATCACCCTGTGCCTCCCCAGGGCCTGGTCAGCCAGCTCCCTAAACTGAGTAAAGAAATTCCAGCTGTGAGGTGTGCCCAAAAGAAAGTAGACTTTTCTGGACCAGCAGTTAGCGTAATGGCTATGTCGCTGGACTCCCATGTAGTCGACCATGGTTCGAGTCCTAGATCTGGAGGCTTAAACTCACGCCAGGCATGTCCCGAGAGGAGAATGGAGGAGAAGGGATTGTGGTGTGGCCATCCCCTCTGGGAGGTGATTTCTTGCTTTCTGTCTCTCTCTGTCTCTGGCGAGCACATGCACCCTACCATAGCAAAAAAAAAAAAAGGAGAAAGTAGACTTTTGGGGAACCAGCAGGTGGCATAGTGGTTAAGGCGCTGGACACTCTCACATGGCTGACCACAGTTTGAGTCCCGGATCTGGTGGCTTGCTTCCTCATTTTCTCTGTCTCTCTTTGGTCAAATTTAAAAAAATAAATGAACGAATAAAATTAAATAAATAATTCTTAAAAAAAAAAAAAAGAGAGAGAAAAGAAAGAAAGTAGATTTTGGGGGCCAACAGGTGGCATGGTGGTTAAGGCACTGGACTCCCACATGGCTCAAGCCCTGCCCCTCATGGCTTGTTTTTTCACTTTCCCTGTCTCTCTCTCTTGCTCTCCTCTTGCTCTCTGTCTCTCTCCGATGAGTGCACATGGCCTGTAGGAAATTTAAAAATAACAATAATGACGATAAATAAAATTAAACAAATAATTCTTAAAGAAAGTATATATATATACTATATATATATAACCATGCCATAGCGTGGTTAAAGGTACTGGACTCCCACATGGCAGATTGTGGTTCAAGTGCTGAACTTAGTGGCTTGCTTTCTCACTTTCCTGCTCTCTTTCTCCATCTGTCTGATTAAACTGGAAAATAATAATAATAATAATTAATAAAGTTTAATGAAATATTTTTTTAAAAACCCAGCCACTCCCACATGGCTGACCACGGTTCGAGTCCCAGACCTGGCAGCTTGCTTTCTCACTCTTTCTCTCTCTCTGTCTCTCTCTGGTCAAGTTAAAAATAAATGAATGAATAAATAAAATTAAATAAATAATTATTTTTTTAAAAAATCACAACAAAGGGACCAGCAGATGGCATAGTGGTTCCATAGCTGGACTACACATAGCTAACAGCAGTTCAAACCCCAGACCTGGTGGCTTGAGAATCACACCGCTGGGCACATGTGCATGCATGCCCAGGATCCCTGGAGCAGAATGGAGGAGAAGGGATTGCAGCTTGACCATCCCCCTGGGGGTGATTTCTCACTTTCCCTCTCACTGTCTCTGTCTCTCTCTCCAGCAAGTATATGTGCCCTAAAGCAATAAAAAAACTTCCAAAGAAAGAAAGAAGGAAAATCACAATGAAAACAAATCGATTTTTTAAAAAAATTAAATGTTAACAATAACAGCAAAAAAACACTATGGAGGGCTGGCCCTTTGGCCCAATGTTTATGGGAGATGGATCCCAGGTGGCCCACTATATGATTCAAGTCCTGGCCCTGGTGTCTGAAGAACTATAGTACTGACTACCTTTCCAATTCAGGATGTGATGCAGTCATAGCTCTGTGTCATTACTTTGTTAAAAATTCTTGATGGAGGGGCCAGCAGGTGGTGTGGTGGTTATAGTGCTGGACTCCCACATGACCAACCACAGTTCAAGTCCTGGACCTGGTGGTTTGCTTTCTCTCTTTTCTTCTCTCTCTTTCCCTGTCTCTCTCCGGTGAGTGCATGTGTCCTATAGCAACAAACAAACAAACAAAAAAAAATTCAGCTGTAGTAAAGGTTGGGAGATTAGTAACATGAAGTCCCATGTACCTATCACTGCTTTGTTTAGGTCTCTCCTCCAGTTGTTGTTGTTGTTGTTGTTGTTGTTTTAATAAGTAGTGCTTTTTTGTTTGTTTGTTTTGTTTTTGCTATAGGGTATGTGTGCTCGCCTGAGAAGCAGAGACAGAGAGACAGAAAGAGAGAAATCACTCTCCAGGGGAGAAATCACCCTCCAGAGGGGATGACCAAACTACAATACCTTCTCCTCCGTTCTCCTCTTGGACTTTTGCACACGTACCCACATGAGTTTTAAGCTGCCAAGCCTGGGGCTCAACTGGGGTCGACTATGTGGGATCAGCGATGTAACCCTCACACCATCTACTGGTCCAGTTCCCCCCCTCCTTTAATTGTGGTAAAATCTACATAACATGAATCTTCCTATCCTAACAGTCTTTGAGCATGAAGTTCAGGGGTGCTGGCACATTTTTTTGTCGTGCAGCCATCACCATCACCATCCACCTCCAGAACCTTTCCATCTTCCCAAACTGGAATTCTGCACCCTTATAAACCCACTCCTTGCTTTCCCCTCCCCAGCTCCTGACACCTGCCATTCTGGGGATTCGGCTCTGCTAGTCAAACCCTCGGGAGAGGAACCATGCAGAATTTATCCTTGCTTGACTGGCTTGTTTTATATCATTTTATTTGCTAGAAGGTGTGTGTGTTTACCAGAGAGAGAAAGAGTGAGACAGAGAGAGGGAGAGGGAGAAGAGAAAGCTCTTCATGGGGCCTGGTCACACTTCAGTCCTTTCCCTTCCAGTTCTCCCTCTTTCCAGGATTTTGAGCGTGCACGCACCTGTGCCCAGCATATTTCTCAAGCTGCCAGTTGGGTCTGGGACTCAAAGCATTCTATCGGCCATGTGTCATCTGGTTGCCTTAACTACCAGGGCACAGAGACAGCACATGACTGGCTTATTTCACTGAGCACAACCTACTAAAGATTCGCCCAGCCCCTGCACTGTTTTTAAATTCAAGAAATCCTAAGGTCCCAGAGGCACTCAAACTAGACTTGCTTGTACTTTCTTTTAGGCCCTGTCTCCTGCAGTGTGAACACCTGGTTCTGACAGCCAACTCACCCCCTGGTAGAGATGAGGGCAGAGCCTCCTCTGATGTCACTCTGCTATTTCACTTCACAGCCGCCCAGCCAAGGGCTGCCATACATGGTCCCACCTACTCCTGGTGGCGTGCAAGATGAATTTAGGTGTCCTAGAAATTAGCGTTTTGATTTTAATAACTGTGTATTTGTCTCAAAATGTATTAGGAAAAAAACAGTGTGAGGGGCCAGCAGGTGGTATGGTGATTGGGGCGCTGGACTCCCACATGGGCAACCATGGTTTGAGACCTGGAGCTGGTGGCTTACTTTCTCGCTTTCCTTCTCTCTCTCTCTGGTCAAATTATAAACTAATAATAATAGGGGCCTGAGGCCAGCAGGTGGCATGGTGGTTGAGGCACTGGACTTCTCACATGGCTGACCATGGTTTGAGTCCAGCACTTTGTGGCTTTCTTTCTCTCTCGCTCTCTCTCTGTCTTTCTCTGGTAAAACTCATGTGAAAAAAAAATTAATAAATAAAAGGAATAATTATTTTTAAAAATAATAATAATAGGAACCAGCAGGTGGCATGGTGGCTAAGGGTGCTGGACTCCCACATTGCTGACCACAGTTTGAGTTCCAGACCTGGCAGCTTTCTGTTTCACTTTCTCTCGCTCGCTCTCTTTCGGTCTCTCTCTGGTAAATGCATGTGCTCTATAGCAAATTAAAATAATAATAATAATTTTAAAAAATTAAATAAGTAATTATTTAAAAGAAAAAATGATTCTATTTAAGGTAGATTTCAAGAGAAATGTAAAATAAATGGTAGTAATGTGGAGATGACATGGCAAACTTGAAAACTTGAATAACTGCAACTTGGGAAACTCCAAGCCCAGAGCACTATCTTTCGCAGGGAATGGAAGAAAGAAAAGTCACCCACGGCACCAGGGACTGGCCTCGCACAATGAGGTCCTGGTGTGGCCCTGTGGGACCTCAGCAGTTTCCTGGAACACCTACCAGGACAACGCCATTTTCTGACTGCTGAAATGAGGAGGGATTCATGGTCCTAGTGCAGACAATAGCAGTTTCGCTGTCAGACCATAACAGTGCTGAAACGCTCCTCTTGGCAGGGAGGATGACTACCACTTGACCGATGACAGCTAGCCCCTGGGTCTGGTCTTCCCTTCTTCTAGGTAGGATTTACTAAGAGACTCAATTACAGAATGAAACCTGCTTCTAGGAGTGCCCAGCCCAGAGCCAGCCCCTACCTCCTTGTGCCTGCCCTGCTCCCAAACTCCTATCCAAAGCCAGAAGCCCACCGGAAGTCCTTTCTCACTCTTCTTTCTGAAATGTCCATGAGTCCCCAGGTGTATGATCTCCCTCCCAGACATAAGCAATAAACCCGACCCCTACAGGCGGGTCCTGAGGGTCATGGCCAAAGGTTGTTTATGATGCAGAAGGTTCCTGAATGCTGCCTAGAGCTGGGCCCTTTCATGTGCCATGCACAGGGCAAGAAGGTCCCCAGCAACCCTCTGAGCCCCAGACTTTCAGGCATGCAGGAGCTTCCCCTGCACTGGCACAGCCTGTCCTTCAAGTGGGACAACGTGGGCTCCTTTCTAGGATGGCTTGTGACCACCTGTGCTAACTGCATCACTTACCTTCTTCACATACTGGGACACAGGTCTCGAAGCCACAGTCCCAGGCTCCTCCTAGTTGTCCCAGAGCCCCTTCCTGCCTCCTTCTGTCTCTATTTTGTCTCAAGTTCTGGGGTGCTGGATTGTGACCAGTTCTCTATCTCGAAGTTGTGCTTCTTCACCATCACGTGGAACTCTAATGTCATTCTCGGTCAGTTGTTTTGGGTGCCTTATTTGGGTGGAAGCAAAGTTTCCTGGACTACTCCTGGATAGAAGCTTTTGCCTACAGTCTAAGCTGACATCGATGTCTGAACATGCCAGGAGCCCACGTGCACTTGTACTTGATTCTATCAATGAAAGCAAAGGAGGGGGTTTTAGTAACCCAGGCAGCCTTGTAAGGCAAAGTGCAGGCACTGCTTGGAATGCACTGGGTCCCCAAATCCCAAGGACACCTTTTTTTATGAGGATTTTTGCCATAGGGCACATGCACTTGCCAGAGAGACAGAGAGAGAAAGTGAGGAATCACCCTCTGGAGGGGTGACCACACCACAATCCCGTCTCCTCTATTCTCTTCTTGGGATTTTGGGCATGCATGCACATGTGCCTGGCATGTTTCAAGCCTCTGGGTCTGGGACTTAAACTGTGGTTGGCCATGTGGGAGTCCAGTGATGTAACCATCGCACCACCTGCTGGCCCCCACAAAGGCACTTCTCTGACCAGACTCCATGGGCTTCTTCTGACACCTTGCCCTGTCTGGCTTCACTGGTCGGAGGAGGAGCAGTAACTGGCTCTCAACCTCATAGCTTCTGCACATTGCAGTCTTCCTACTTCTTATTGGTCCCAAGAATCAAAAGGCTCATGCAACCTCCACTTAGATTAGTTGAGACAAAGGACCTTGGTCCTCCTCCTCCAAGCCTTCCCAATGCCAGCAGTGATCCAGTGGGAAGGTAATATAGGGTGCTGAGGGGCCAGCAGATGGCGTGATGGTTGAGTGTACTGGACTCCCACATGGCCGACCATGGTTCAAGTCCTAGACCTGGTGGCTTGCTTTCTCATTT